>NW_026725333.1:0-68729 GCF_029784015.1 Lycium ferocissimum
AAAAAAATTCATAAACAACTTATACTTACACCAAATCAAAAAATAGCCTTGTCCTTAACTTGTCGCCTTCTTAAAATATTCCAGCGTACAAAATACGGAATATAACGTATATATTCCGGAGTATGATGTGATTACAGTTGCCGAGCTCCTCGCTAGGGCGGGTTCCATTATATTTTGGTGTTATGATGTGTTATGGCGTTATGATGTGTTGTGGGATATGTCGGTTACGGAGAGATATGAAATCTTCTCGGTGTTATCTCGTGTTATGGCGCCATTGACGACGGTGGGCGACCATATTCCCCGAGCCCATGTACGATTTGTGTTTTAAAAGTAAGCTATTTGATATTCCGGATATTGCACTTATTTTTACGTACTCTTTTGTTCCGATTATGATCCGTTTACCGTATTTCATGCTTCATACTCGCACATATTTCGTCTTGACCACGCTTTTCGGGGGTCGCATTTCATGCCCCGTGTCTGACGCCCACTTTGGTGATCGTCGCGGCTTAGGATATTTATCCCCATTTTGGAGCGCTCCCTTGTTTCGGAGCCTATGTTTGCATGTACACTTTGTTATGTATATGTGTATGTATATGTCTATTCGGGGGGTACGGCGGGGCCGTCCCATCATCTGGTCCGTTGTTACTCTTAGAGTACGTAGACATGTGTGTGGGTTGTGGGTAGGTCTTGTTCATTTGTGTCTGTGTGATTTGTGTTTTGGACGTCCCCCTGTATTCTGATAGCCTTGCTAGCTTATGTGCGATATCATCTGCTGAAAGTTGTGACAGCGATATGTATATATTTGTGACGTATTTGGGCGACGTTCCTTTTCTATATGTATAAGATACGGTTATGCCGGCTATGATACGACGTCGACCTTTGTATATGTATAAGCTGTTTGTACGCTGATTATGGTTAACGGGTGAGTATGGGTGCCCAGCTCGGGCACTGGTCACGACCTACGGGGTTGGGTCATGACAGAAGTGGTATCAGAGCGGTTCGTCCTAGGATTGTCTCGCACCGTGTAATAGAACAGTCTTGTTTATGGTGTGTGAAGCCGGCCACGCTTATAAACGAAGAGGGCACGGGGCATTTAGGAATCGGTGACCCTTTTTCCTCGTCTTAGATCGTGCGATAGAGCCAAGTCATAGGAAATGAAATTCCCTTATACTAACTTTTGATTTGTCGAAGGTCGACATTGACAGGAAGAAAGTGATTGACGATATTTGAAGTTACAAAGCACGCAAGTAGCAAAGGCACGAACGGTATATATGTCGGGTAAGGTCGAGGTACGATTGAAATGTAAAAGTTAAATATTGGAAGGAAAAAGTGGACGGAAAGAGTAACGAGGTGCGATTCGAGTTGGACACACGGTAAGTCCATCACTATCTTGTTGTTGATATTGGGCCCCGTGTGTGCCGTGATATATATATATATATATATATATATATATATATATATATATATATATATATATATATATATATATATATATATATATATATATATATATATGTTGGCCGTGAGGGCATTGTTGATATTTCTCGTGCGGTGTTTTGAGATGGTAAGAAATATAGAGTGAAACTCCCGAAATTTTCTAAGAAATAAAAAGAGAATGAGATATGAGTTTGTGATATGCCTTGAAAGGTCGTGTCAATAGTGAGGATAGGATTTGACTAAGTTGCAAGTACGGCTGACCTTGAGAAATAAGTTAACTGCTGAATTGATGGTAATAGTAATTAGGAGGTCGATATCGATATGGTAAAAAGAATTTGGAAAGGGTTTGTGATATTAAGAGATGATTTAGAAGAGGTTGGCAAATCTTGATAGAGTGTTATATTAAGGTACCAACTGAATGGACAAGCAGGGATAACGTATGACGAGTTTATAGCTGGAAGAAATAATAGTATGATTGAGACAAAAATATAGAGGAAAAGAATTGCGACGGATATGAATGTATTGATGAGACAGCTTGTGAGATATTAAGGTTGAGAAGTGTTACACTATAAGTATTACATCCCGTGTTTTTGCACGTTCGGAAAATTTGGACATAATTGTGATTTGTAAGAATAAGGCCATGCTTTGATTTTATGTGGTGTGTATGTCGTTACTTATGGAAAATATTGAAACGCGAACATTGGAGAAGGCCAAGGGCAAAATTGGAATCTTGGAAATTGTTTCGGAATTTGCAAAATAAGATTCATAGGCTATTGGGCTCAAAAAAAAAGGAAATTTAGGCCCAAACTTAAAGGGTGGCCGGCCATGTGCCTAGGCCAACCCCTTTTAATTAATCATGTGATTAATCATTCTGGAGGATAAGCCTTCAAGAAGATTCAAGAAAACAAAGTAAGAACAAGAACAAAGGAGAAGGGGAGCATTCGGCCAAGGAGAAAGAGAGAAAAAAAAAAGAGAAAAAAATTTCCAAGCCTTCTACCCTTATCCAAATCTTATTCTTGTTGAATTCTTGTCAAGTTTGGGACGCTCTCCGACGTGATATAGTTGGTTTAGCGAAAGGACGACGTTTGCGACAAAGTTAAAATTTGAAGAATAAGGTAAGAATTCTACTCTTTTGTGTTATGAAATAGGTATGCATGTTAGAATGACTAGAATTGGATGAGAATTAAGGGAGTGTGGTGTATGTGCATGGCCGTGTGTATGTGGGAAGTAGTGTATGGCCGTGAGCCATGGGGTTGGGAATAGGCAAGGATGTTATGTTTTCTTTTATGTTATAGAAGATTTATGGATGTTAGAGTGAATGAAGTTGAATGGAAATCATGAAAATTATGATGAATATGGAAGTAGAAGTTTTTAAGTGGGTGTGTAGTGTGAGTTGGCGTGTATATTTGTTGATTGGTGAACAAGTTTTATCTAGTATGTTAATTGTTGTGTTGTTGAAAAATATATTGTAAGGCTATTATTGTTTTATTGGAATTAAAGGTTTGAAGGAAGTAGTATATTAATTGGAGTTAGCATAATGTAGTTTGGATGGAATATGGAAATTGTTAGTATGATTGTTGATTCTATGTTGATAGTTTGGCGGGTTAAATTCCGGTTGTTGTTGAGTAAAATTGGCCGAGTTGGATTCTAGGATGGTGTATTTTCGGGGAAGTGCGCCCAAATTTCGTAAACAAGAAAGGGCCAAGGATGAATCTCTAAAGACTTATAACTTACAATTGGTAATTGTGACCATTTACTGCAGTTCGGGACGAAACGGGAATTGAGCTTAAGCGAGCATAAGACACCCGTAAGGTATGTGCAAGCTGCTATCCCTCTCCTTCTTTTGGCATGTCCTAGGTATACTAGGTTTGAACTTGAGCCTGGGGGTTATTTGTTTCATCGAAATCCGATTCCCGAAATGGAGCACTATTCATATTCGGTGCGATTGAACTAGAATCCACTTATATCTTGTTGGAAAAATGCTCAAACGTCCGTAACTTGGGGAATGTAATCGAATTGCCTTGAAACTTCCATAAATGACTCCATTAAGCTTAGTATATGTATGTAATTCGAGTACGCCACCTCCGTTGACTCGGGGGGCGGACCCGCTATTCCTGGGATCTCCGCCTACTTGTTTTACTTGACTTATTTTTGTGCCACAATTGAAGGAAAACTTTTGGCTATATCGCTCAACTATTAAGCGATATTTTATAAAACTTTTCAAAACCACTCCGAAGGGAGTGTGATATTTTACAAAACTTTTTCAAAAACCACTCCGAAGAGTGCGATATCTTATTATTCGGACTTTCCAAAACCACTCACGGTGTGAGATTTTATTATTATTATTATTACTATTATTATTATTATGCCCGAAGGAAACTAGGATTAGTATTATGTCACAGTGGCATGCCCGAAGAGCCGGGGGGGTAGCCGTATGTCACGAGTGACATGCCCGAAGGGGCTAGGATTATTATGTCGGGGCCGGCGTGTCGAAGGGCCGGGATAGACGTATGTTGGACCGGCATGCGAAGGCGGCCATCATTTATTCGGGACGGGCATGTCGAAGGGGCCGGGATAGACGTATGTCGGAACCGGTACACCCGAAAGATTACTAGTATTTTTATCATTGTTGTTACTATTGTTATTACTATTATTATTATTATTAGTAGGGACGGCGTCCGGCGGGACTATTTTATTTAAATATTTGATTCATGTTAGGTAACCTAAACTTGCTTTCTCGTTGTACTTTTCGATTCATGCTTCGGTGACGCTTTACATATTCAAGTACATATTCCGTGCGAGCCCCCTTTCTTCGGGGGTTGCGTTTTCGTGCCGCGCGAGTTCGGGGGCTAACCAGGGGACTGACTTCTTAGAGGGAGTTAGCATTGGAGTCGACTTCCAGGCTCCATTTGCTCATTTGTTCACATTTTGGTATAGTTTTATATATTGTGAGTGTGTCATACTCTACAAGTCTGCGAACTGCGTGGGAGTTGTGGTTACTGTTTGGCCTTGTCGGCCGCTATTTTGTTGTACAGAAATGGCAAAGGCCTTTTGGCTCGCCTTGTTCCTTGTCGTATGTATATATGTAACATGTTTGAGAGGTGCTCTCGAGCCACGTGTCGATTTTGGTATTTCATTTTACAATTTTTAATTCTTGTCAAAAAAAAAAAAATTTGAGTTGACGTTTAAGGGTTCGCTCGACTCGATGAAAGTCGGTGCCGTCACGCACTGATGAAGATTGGGGTGTGACAAAGTGGTATCGAAGCCGAGTCGGTCCTCGCATGTTCGCATCGTGTCCCTAGTAGAGTCTTGTTTATCGGTGTGTTGTGCACCACATCTATAAACAGGAAGCTACGGAGACATTAATAGGGTGTCACTCTTTCTTTCATGGTAAAGATCGTGCGAGATAGAGGCTGTGGTCGTAAGTAAGGTCCTAATCTAGCAATTTGTGATTTCGTGTCTGCTTTAAGAAGGGTAAGCGACGGCGACCCCGGAAAAGCAACAGCAGTTGCGGATGAGGCAGTTAGCCAAGCCCCCGGTCTGCAGAGCTCGGACTTATCTTGGAATACGCGTCCGGTGCCGAGCCCTCCCACCTCCCCATCGCCGGAAGAGCAAGAGAGGCACTCGATCCGGCTCCGGCTTCCGCATCGTATCTCGGTCTCTCGCCCGATGCTCGGCTTCAGAGATTAGGGAGAAATGAAAGATGCCATACGTTTGTTGATTCAAATGCTTGCTACTCGGAAGTTACAACGGAGACAGAGTCACGAGTATCCGACTGTGGACCGCCGGCCGCCGAGGGCACGGGATTTTCTTACATTAAGTCCCCCGAGAGTTTAAGGGCACGGACACTAATGTCGATCCTCGAGTTTATAGATGGTATGCGTGCCGTACGTTAAATATATTGAAGGCATCGACTCTGAGTCCGTCGAGCTAGGCCTTACGAGGGTTACGGGGTATAGCAATTAGCGGTACCGCCGCGGAGATTATCGAGAAGTAGTGACGCCCCTCCGCCGACGTGGCGGGAATTCTCGGATGTCTTTTTGCGTCACTATGTGCCACACTGCGAGTTGAGACGAGCAAGGGTTGATAGATTCCTTAATTTGCGACGGGGTAGCATGTACGTAGTATAGTGTGGAGTTCGACTCCCTTAGCCGGATATGCCCCTACTCTTGTGCGAGAAATCGAAGATAGAGTTCCCGGTATGTAATGGGATTGGACTCGAGTTGCGGGGAGATTTGTATGCCGGTAGCAATGCGGTAGGGTATAGACATAGCTCGTATCCGAAGCTTACGCGGGGGTAGAGGATCGCAAGCGCCAACGAGAGGCTATTTCAGAGCAGGGTGGCAGCCAGCCCAAGAGGGCCAGGACAGAAGGTCGGGGTAAGGGTTCCACCAGCGAGAGCAGACCCCAGTATAGCGCACCTTCGCAATTTCGTGGACCCAGCGGGGTAGAGAGACATTCCTCGGCGAGGACAGAGTTCATCTTATGCGACGGGTTCTCGTACAGGAGGGCATGGTCGGGGCAGAGGCGATGGCCCCTCCTCGATGTGCGACTTGTGGAAGGTGTCATGTAGGGCAATGCCGACGAGGTGTGTGTTATACTTGTGGCGATCCGACGCCTATTTATAGAGAGTGTCCACGGGGAGGGGCACGTCTTTTCCCGAGGTCGGTAGCGGCGTCGTCACCTTCGGTAAGAGCCCCCGAGACGGGGACCTCGGACTTCTTCTGGTCGAGGTAGGGGCGGAGGTAGAGCACCTAGTTCCGGTGCGGGACCACGTCGCATCTATGCACTAGGTGGGAGACCGGTCCGAGGCACCGCGAGATGCACCACCGAGGTAATCTAAATTCCGTAATTGATTATCTTAAACAATGAATGATTTCTACGTGCCGTCTACCTAAAGAACCTTCCCCAATACTTGTAAGACCTATAAGGCCAATTTAACATTCGAGGACGAATGTTTTAAAGGGGGGGAGGATGTTACATCCCGTGTTTTTGCACGTTCGGAAAATTTGGACATAATTGTGATTTGTAAGAATAAGGCCATGCTTTGATTTTATGTGGTGTGTATGTCGTTACTTATGGAAAATATTGAAACGCGAACATTGGAGAAGGCCAAGGGCAAAATTGGAATCTTGGAAATTGTTTCGGGAATTTGCAAAAATAAGATTCATAGGCTATTGGGCTCAAAAAAAGGGGAAATTTAGGCCCAAACTTAAAGGGGTGGCCGGCCATGTGCCTAGGCCCAACCCTTTTAATTAATCATGTGATTAATGATATAAGGGAGGATAAGCCTTCAAGAAGATTCAAGAAAAACAAAGTAAGAACAAGAACAAAGGAGAAGGGGAGCATTCGGCCAAGGAGAAAGAGAGAAAAAAAAAAGAGAAAAAAATTTCCAAGCCTTCTACCTTGATCCAAATCTTATTCTTGTTGAATTCTTGTCAAGTTTGGGACGCTCTCCGACGTGATATAATTGGTTTAGCGAAAGGACGACGTTTGCGACAAAGTTGAAATTTGAAGTGCGAGTATGTAAGCGAGAGGGTACGGTAATCCGAACCGTGGCGGAGTCGGAAGATACGAAACAAATACGAAGTAACAGATCGGACACATGCGGAATGCGAGTAAACGAAATGCAAATAAAAGTCATGCATAGGGCTCGGGAACGTGGTCACCCCCCACGCCGGTGCCACAACACATCATACTCCGGAGAAGTTTTCAAATCCCCGTACATCTCCGAACACATCACAACATCACACACATCAAATCATCGAGAATATATCGGATGCCATATCACATCATAACACCATAAACGGTAACCGGCCCTATGGCGAGGTCTCGAAAACCGTAACACATCATCGCCGAATGTGTCATAATGCGCACGATCGGCATCCGGCCCGATACCGGCGACAGTCATAATCATTGGGCACGAGCGAGTAGTGCGTAAACCATATGCAAATTTAAAAGTAAGTTCCAGGACTCGACACATAATTTCATATACGGACACTTTAGGATCAGAAGGCTCAAAATGAGTATCGAGTTAATCGGAATTAATATACAAAAGTCGCGAACTTTTAAGTCATCAATTTTTCTCAAAAACACATCGTAGGTCATTCTCGGAAAATTTAGTATCATTCATAGTAATGAGTGTTCAAACAACATTATAGGACATTTCAAACGGACCTTAGAGTCATAGGCAAACACTTCCTTCTCATATCCTACGGAAATGAATCAAACAAATCAAATAAGGGAAGTCTCGGGACTTGCGGGCCCACCTCGGGTCAAGTCGAGGCAGCAAACATAAATTACAGACATTAGGCTCCCTAAGGTTATTCATAAGAGTTTCGGAGCGATTCGAACACATTTGCGAAAGTTACAAAGGTTTAAGCATTCTTTTAGCCAAATATAAGGATTATAGTTCGATTGTTTTAATGAATAGTATGCCAAATCGAACTTGGATTTCCAAGAGCAGAATTATCCCCGAGGTTCCGATCTTAACCTAGTACGACTAGGACATGCCAAATGAAGAAAAGGTAGGCTTTACATACCTTACGGACGTCTTATGCTCGCTTAAACTCAAATCCCGTTTCGTCTAGAATCTGCAAATGGTCAAAGTTACCAAATGTCAATCATATGCTTTTGGGGAGCTTATTCTTAGCCCTTATTTGTCTACAAGAATTTGGGCAGCATCTCCCCTATAAATCCAACATCCCCGAGCATTAAACTGAGGCAGAAATGACAACAATCAACCCAACAACAACATCAACAACATCGATAATCGAATTAAAACGCATTCTAGCATGAATAGTATTACTTTCTTCATAATGCAATAACTTCCGTTCTAACTTCACACTTTCAAACTAATATCAACATTTTCATATTCATTCTCTAATTCAAGTCCATTCAAACGCAATTCGGAAGCATTTCACATTATTTCACAAATCATACAAAAGTTTCACCGCAACCATAATTCATACAAAGCTTCCAACTTCCACCATAAACTTCCATAATACGTTTTTGTCTTCCAATTTCATTAACAACAACCATACTTTGCATCGTAACGACTTCATTCTTATTTTTACATAAACTACTACAAAGTTGCATATTTTCCTACAACAACCTTACAACATATTTTCCATAACAACAAGGACCATTGACCTTCCATTTACTTCACAAGGCCATAACAACACAACTAACATATTAAACAAAATTAATTCATTTTCATTTCTATCTCCACCCCACACGGCCATAATCCCCACTTCCAACTTCAACCAAATTCATTCAACTTTCATTTCCAATATAAAGTCCACCACAACTGCAACTAGAATACAACATAAAATTCAACTCACCTTATTTATACAACTTTACACACACACGGCCACATACACTTTTCACACACATGCACGCCATGCAACCACACACCACAATTCCATAATTCTCATTTCATTCCGATCATTATAACATATAAATTCATTTCATAGCACACAAAGCATAGAAATCTTACCTTTTTCTCCAAATTCCAACCCGCCGCAAACGTAGTTTTCTTGCTTAACCAATTATACCGCGTCGAAGAGCGTCTTGCACTTGTCAAGAATTCAAGAAGGATGAGATTTTTGGATGAAGCTAAAGGGCTTGGAATTTTTCTCTCTTTTTTTTTCTTTCTCTTTCTCTCTTGGCCGAAGGCCTTTCTTATTTTGTTCTTGATTTCTCCTTTGTTTTCTTGAAGTTTCCAAGGATAATCATCCTTATATTAATTGGCACATGGAAAAATTTGATCAATTTATGGGTTTGGGCCATAAGTTGGCCGGCCACCCCTTCTCCTTTGGGCCTCTTTTCTTATTTTTTTTTTGAGCCCAATCACTTAAAATTCTTGTTTTGAAATTCCCGAAACTAATTTCCAAAATTCCAATTTTGCCCTTGGCCTTCCCCGTATTTCCACACCACTATTTTTCATGAACAACACACACACATCTTAATCCCAATCAACATATGACCTTATTCTTTACGAATCGAAATTACTTCACATTTTCCGAATATGCTAAAATGCCGGATATAACAGAACATCAACCATTAGTCATAAGTATTTAGGAAATTCAACTCCAAACTATTTCTCAATTCTATCGAAAATTGGGCAGTACCTCCCCTGTAAATACAACAACCCCGAGAATTCAACTCGGCTAATTCTTCAACAACAATACCAACAACCATTTTAATAACATTAACAATCAATTCAAACGCATTACATCGCTAATAATTCTTCTCCACATTTTTCGACAACATGCCAATTATGTTCAATTCAAGTTCATATATTCCAAAAACCATTCAAACAACGTTCAAGAATACTTTAAGCAACTTGCTCGATAATTCCAACTCTCCAACAAAAGCATTACTCTTCCCAAAACTTCTCCAACCCAACTACACCACATGAATATGTTCCTTTCTTTCCAAATTCATAAGCTACACCACCAAACCACACTTTAACAACATTATTCTTACAAATTCAAGAAACTACATTAAGGTCATATTAAGCTTCAAATCAGTCCACACGGTTTTAATCTTCAACTTGGGTCATTAACCTTCATTTTACGTCATAGAATTCATATCGACGACAACCAAAATGCAAGATAACCTTAATTCATTTCATGCACACCAAGCAGCCCCTATTCGGCCACTCCACAACATACAACATTCCATGAGTTTCATTCATTTTCTACACATTACAACAACACACAAACATGTTAAATTCATTAGCTCACCACCCTTACACAACACCACATATACACACGGCCACCACTTCAACTTCCATATTTCCATGATTTTCATTCATTTCCATACTCCACAACACATACAAATCATCTATAACATATGAAAAATAAGATTAAACCATACCTCTTTCACTTGATTCTTCAAGTTGGCTAGAATTTGCTTTTGAACTAATCCTTGTTCCTACTACTCCAACAACCCCTCCATGTTGTTAAGCATCTTCTAAGGAGTTGAAATGCTTGAAACAAATATTTTTCTTCAATTTTTTTCCTTGGATTGCTCGGCTAGGGGGAGTGGCCGTATGGCTCTCTCTCTTTTTCTTTCTCAAAATTTCTTGAAGTTTCTTGTTTTGGAAGATGAAAAATATGGCCCTTTATCGTCTTAATATACACACATAATACACATCCATGTGGCCATGGCCCACACCTTAGGTGGCCGGCCACATGGCAAATTTTTGTCATGAAATGCCAACTTTTTAAAACTAATTTTTGACCCCAAATTTTTCACAAGTTGTCTAACCTTCCATAATCCAATGTTAATCCCAAACTCCATAATATCTCATGCCAATGAAATCATAACACTTCGTGCTTTGAAATAAATCATGGTTAAAATCTTTACTTCATATCCCGGAATCCTCTTGTCCTTAACTTTCCGCAACTAGTCCGGAATGTCCCGACGTACAAAAGTGTGGGATATAACACTATAGGGTTCTCCTTTTTGTCAAACCTCATTACACTTTTTATGGGTGATATCTTCAAGAATGCTCACTCGCCAACCTGGAACCCTAAGTGTCGACGTCGATTATCTGCATATGACTTTTGTCGACTCTGAGCTGTTAGTAACCTTTCCCAGAACAAGTGTTACCTTATCAATGGCTTGCTGAGTCATATCTGGGCCGATTAACTTAGTCTTCCTCAGCATCAAACTAGACCTTAGGTGATCCGCACTTTCTGCCATACCGAGCCTCATGTATTTCTTCTCAACTCCTTTAAAAGGCTTTAATTATCACTATATCTTTTGCTCTTAGTCTCTGTCTTTGGAGTTAGTTATCAAGTAGCGACGAAGTCCCCTCATATAATAACTTTACATAACCGCTCCTGGCTTTAACTATCATCAGCTGGTATACTTCTAAAAGAATTTGACGTCTAAATTCACCCTCTTTTAGTGACCAGCTAGTTCTGATCATCTTTCTTAAATCGTCTTATAATCGTCTCAACTTGTAACATTCTAGGCACATTATATCGTGTCGTCTCTTTATCTTTAATTCAAACTCTTCTATTGTCCCTTTACTCAGATTTTGCTCTCAACTTTCCTGTCACACATGATGTTGCAATCTTTACGTGAATATACGAAGGTGCTCAAATTGGCCTAAGAAATACCTTAGCGTGGCTTCACTAACCCTTATGTTTTACTTCGTCTTCGTCTCTCTTATCTTGGTATCGGGATAGGTCTTTGGTTCAACCATAGCCATGTCCTGTCTGTCCTCAGTACAAATTCTATCTCGGTAATTCAGCTTAAACCATCTTTACATCTTTTCTTAATGCACCCAAAAATCTCGTAACCATATTGTTATTACTGAATCCAAACTTTTCCTCCTTAAGTATTTGCTTGGTCTCATCCCTAGCATATAATGCTCATGGGTAACATAACTACTCTTGTACGACTTGTATAAAGTGTATTCAATCTTAGTCACGATCTTTCCTTCTTCCTGGTTCATGCTATTTCACATCTCCCCTCCGTACTAACATTCGCTGGTAGCCTATCTTGTCATACTCCTTTCCCTTCCTTTTCTCACTTCCTAATATAGGAGGTTTTCTATCTTTCTCCCTTGCTACTTATAGGTCGTCGTATCATTAGCGAACAACTCTATTGCCCACATCTTAACCTCTAATCCAGCATAGCAGTGTTGCCTTTCACAATGTCTCCGTAAGTTACTCGTTATCATTCTCTTATCGTATTCTCTCCCTTTTTTTTTTAGCACCCACTTTCCAATGTCATATCATTTAATATCTCTACAATTAATTCTCAGCACTGTCTCAATTATCATCCTAACTTCTACCCCTTTATTGCTGGCTTTTTAGATCTTACTAACTTGTCTCAGCAGGGATCTTACCTGTAGCCCAAGCATCCGTATCAAATATATTATAGTGTCGATTGTCCCCATCTTACACTTGCATCTCTCGCACTCGCTTCCCCCGTTAAGGGCGTACTTATACTATTATCCGTTTATACTTGCCCTATGTCCGTATTTCCAATCTCAATTAGGCGTCACTTTTATTCCTTGCCTTTCCATCTACTCACTTCCTTTCTTTTCCAAATATCATTGTATTAGAACTTTCCTAGCTTAACTTTGTAGTGAAAACAGCATCAGCTTGCCTTGTAACATTTGTGCCATTTTATTTTTTTTTCCACTTGAACCTCGTTGCCCTGTCCGATCAATGCCTTCCATATACCGCCACGTTGGTTGCCGGAATACACGTATCCGCTGATATAGCCATGTGCGGGATATCATGTGCACCTATATATATATACATAGTTACCAGCATCTCGTTTACAAAATATTCCCAAACACTACTCAAACTCACCCTAATTCTAGAATTGTGGTGCACTTTCTTTCTCTTCACCTGTCACGACCCAACCCGTGGGGCCGCGACCGGTGTCTGCTTCGGACACCCATACGCACCTACGACGGATCCGGCATATCAAATAGCTAATCTCGTTTAGACATACATAAATTCATACAAATAGCGGGTACGTCGCATGAAAATATATATACATACATAAACATACTTAGACACGTACACTAGCCGCCGAGGCTATCATAACGACGAGCAGTCGCAAATCCGAACATACGTACGACCGGTGACAACTCACAACCCACAATCATGTCTACGGGCCTCTATCATACATAACGAATCGAGAAGACGGGACGGGGCCCCGCCGTACCCAAATAGTCATATATACGAACATATGAACAACGAGAAGATATATACCAAAAGTATCGGCTCGGATCAAAGGAGCTCCTCAAAACAACAGACCGAAGTCCTAGACCGGTGGCGTATCACGCGGTGCGTCCGTACACGTGGGCATGTAACACGGCCCCCGAGAAGCAAGGGGGTCGATGCGAAGATGTACCGAGTATGTAAAGCGAAAGGTAACAAGTATAACCATGATCAAAGACGAGGAGTACGAAGCATAACGGACGAGCTGTAATTAGAATCGAAGTACAAAAAGTAACACGTGTCGAGACCTCGAGAAGACATAATGCATATCAGATCATATAATATCATGCGAACATGTATCGTGTCCGGCCCTCGGATAAGGGACTCGGTAAGTAAAGTCATGCATAACGGAATCATGTACCATATGTGCGGATGACGTGTCCGGCCCTTATTAAGGGACTCGGTAATATGGAATCATATCTCGTCAAATCATATATCGTGTATACATAACGTGTCCGGCCCTCTCTCTGCGGGTCTCGGTGAATAATAATCATGTGCCGTCCTGGCCGCCATCCCCGTATCATCATATCATAATCATATACAAATAACGTGTCCCGCCCGCAAGTACGAGGGACTCGGTGAATAATGCGAGAGAAGTGCGCACGAGAACATGTCACGGCCCGGGCTCGGTGAAAAGACATATCATAGCTTGCACGAACGAGTAGTGCGAGAAACATATGCATATAAGTCCGGACTTAACGGACCAATCACATAAATAGTCATAATACGTACCTTTCGGATGCCATGACGGATTACGTCAAATCAGAGTTTTTGAGACTATTCGTACGTAACAAATATATCATAGGGCTTACAAAAGATTCAAAATGATCGTTCTTGAGCAAACGGAACAATACAAATGACATGTCATTTCAAGGAAATCGGACGATGCTCGTATAGGTATATGTATGCCCTTTTTGGGGATGGCACGATTTCTTACTTCAGATCATATTTTTAGGATCATAACCCATATCAAGACATATCATAAACTCATCATATTCATTGTTCGACAACGGTACAATCATCAAAGATTCCTTTAAACATGGTATAGGAATAAATTAATTAAAATCATAATAAGAGGTCTCGGATTCTATGGGCCCACCTCGGGTCAAATCGAGGCGGCGGGCATAAATCATGGATCATAGTCTTTATAAAGTCATTTGAAAGCGTTTGGGACAAACCCAGGTTCATTTGGGAAAGTTTCGTACATATAAGTCATTTTGATGACAACTTGTGAAGAAACGGGTTCAATCTTCGAACGTTTTGACGTTATTTTCAATCTTGAATTATGGAACGCGAAGTGCAATCGAGGTTCACTTTCAAGCCTAGTACACTCGAACATGCCAAAGAAGAATAGGGAAGGCTTTACATACACGAAGCTGCGTCTTACGCTCCTCAAATCTCAATTCCGTCTCGTCCAAAAGCCGCAAATGGTCATTCTTACCAATTACTATTCATGCAAGCTAATATTTCAACTTGGGGTTATACTTGGCTACCGAAATTTCGGGCACCTCCCCTATAAATATGACACCCCGAGATTCAACTCGGCTCAAAACAACCAACAACAACCCAACAACAACATCAAGAACATCAACAACTATAACTTAATACAATATAACTTATTTAGTCATTTTTCCAACATAATGCTATAGCCCTCATTCCAACTTCGCGTTTCCAACTCAAATCCAATATTTTCACATTCATTATTCATCAAGGTCATTACAATACCATTCGGAAACATATCATAACATTTCTACAATATATACACAAGATATACAAATTATGCCAATTTTCCACCAAAGCCATAACTTATTCAATTCTCCTAATCTTTAACATACAAGTCCATAACATATTTCCATCTTCCAAATTCATCAACATTAATCATAACCTACACCTTAAGCACTTCATTCCCATAATTTCATAAATTCACACTAAATCAACATAAACTCCCACATTCCATTTTCATACAAGCTTACATCATTTTTCCTACACTTACAATACAAGAATCATAACTACACAACTAACACATTAAACAACATAAGTCATCATCATGGCAAATCCTCCATAGGTCACGGCCACACCTCATATTTCCAACTTCCATCAAATTCATTCAACTTTCATTTCCAACATGAATTTCCATCATAACCACAACTAGAACACAATACAAAATTCAACTAATCATAACCATACAACATGCACACACACGGTCCATACACAATACACACCCACGGCCTACACACTCACAATCACCCTTCCATGCTTTTCATTCAATTTCACATTCCACAACACACATATAACCTTCCATAGCATGCAAAGAAAACATGCAATCCTTGCCTTCTCAATCACCATGGCTCACGGCCATATGCATATATCCCCTATTCTCATGATTTTCAATCCCTTCCACACACTACAACATAGACAAAGCTTTCATAACATATAAAAAGAGTTTAAATCTTACCTTTTCTTCACTAAGTTCTTCACTCAAACAAGTTGTCCACTTGAAGAAACAAATGCTCCTTCTTCCAAAACAATTACACCAAGTTGTAGAGCACTCTTGAATTGGTGGAAATACCACAAGAAAACAATTTTTGGAGAAAGATTTTGAGCCAATTTTTCTATGGCCAAGCCGTATGCTCCCTCCTTTCTTTTTCTTTCCTTAGCCGATTGCCTCTCTTCCTTTTTCTTAATTTGCTTTGTTTTGTTTTCTTGAAAATTCTAGACAAGTCTTGCATATATAATATAATTGAGGCACATGACCAACACATGCTAATTTAATGGGTTTGGGCCATTTCATGGTAGGCTTGGCCGGCCACCTTAAGTCTTTGGGCCTCAATTTTCTTTTTTTTTTTTTTGAGCCCAATTCTTCATGAATTATATTTTGTAATTCCGAAATAAATTTTCAAAATTCCCATTTTGCCCTTAGGCCTTCTCCAGTGTTTCCCGTTCAAATTTTCATAACCGACATACACATACTAAGAAAATTTCAAACATAACCTCCTTTCTCATAATTCACAATTATTTCGAATTTTTTTCGATTATGCAAAAGGACGGGATGTAACATCCTCCCCCCCTTTAAAACATTCGTCCTCGAATGTTAATTCAACCTCATGGTAGATCAAAATCAGTCGGAGAGGTCTACTTGCCATTTACATACTTGTACTTGATCGAAGAACTTGTGACGGCTTTCATTTTCCAACTTCATCCGTCTTTCTCCGACATCACCGTATTAGGGTTGCTCGTACTGTCTTAAATCGGATATACGGCGGACGAGAATCTTAACCGAACCGAGAAGATCAATCGGGCGTCGGACGGAGTCTTATCCGGAGTCAGAAGCACGAAAGTGCGGCGGACAGAAGCATAATCCGACGTCGTCTTAAGCGGTCTCAAGATCAGAGCCAGACGTACAGAGGTATATCAGACGAATCTATAATCAGAGTCAAACATATAGAGATTTATCGGACAGATTTCGAAATTAGAGTCAGACATGTAGACACATACACCGTCGAGATTCGCGTCGACGTGGTCGGATGTACAGACGTATGTCGGACAGATCCGCGATCAGGGGCAGACATACAGAAATATATCAGACAGATTTGAAGTCAGAATCAGACATACCGAAGTATATCGGACAGAATTATGATCGAAGTCGGACGCACAGAGGTATATTAAACAGAAACGTAATGAGATTTAAAAGCACAGGGGTGTAGTAAACAGAGCTTTACCGAAAACAGGGGCACAGAAATATGGCGTACCGAATCGCGATCAGAATCGAACTACCTTTACTATACTCCAGAGACTTACAGAAATTTCCTTGTCATCCTACTTACCAACATTTCCAATCGCTATTCAAATTTGGTTTGGTTTCAGAACCGTACCGCTTTTTATTCTTCTCCGATCTCGTCTGTCTTAATCGGTGTAACCTTTTTAGGATCTCTAACCACTCCACATACTCAAATTCCACTTAAGTTACTCCAAATTCTCATTTAGTCTCCATATCCATATTTGTGACAAATTCTTGGCGTACTTCCCGGGGGTCACCCATAAGATTGCTCTAGTCTTAGCACGCTTAACTTCAAAACTTCTATGCATTTTGATGCGTTATCGGCAATATCACCGCGTCAAATGCCCCACCGATCTTTGCCACGTAATTTAGGCGATTCTTTCGCCTTAATAAATTTTCTTCAGAAATTTCCGTAGCGGGTCCCGCCCCGGTCCAAACTACACAATTATGCAACAAATACACATATATAGAACAAATTTCAATAAATACTCGTATACCTGGACGGCGTCCCGGCCGATCTAGTAAGCTATAGAGCGAGGGGTGCTCCTCCTCGTCACCCACCTCGTCCGAATCCGAGAGGTATAGGTGGTCCGGCAATTCCCGACTCTGGTTCACCGATGACCAGGATAAAGGGCCGGAATATGGCGTAACGCTCGGCGAAGAAGTCGGCGGAACATAATGCTCCACCCCAGGAGCGGCGGCACAATGTCGGGGAGCTCCTCTCCCGGTGCCCCCGCTCCATACTCGGACGGATCCGTGTCGTAACCGCTCTGCGGGGGATCCTCCTCACCGGGGGTCGCGGTACTCCGGAGGGATCGTCGCAGGATCCTCCGAAGGATCAGTCTCGATCGAATAGCTGGGGCTCCGTCTACTTGGCCCCGGTGACATCCTGGGGGCTTTCTTAGCACCCCCATCCCCACCATCAGAAGCCGCCCTCTTCATCCTTTGTCAATCTACAATCACCTGCAGAGAGAGGGTCAGAAACAATTTCCCAAAATACTGACGTTGTCGCTCTTTTGGAGCCTCGCTGTATATACAGCAATTCGTTAGAAGGACCCATCCTATTACATACAGCTCTATCGCACGATCTAAGATTCCAAGAAAGGGTAACATAACATCCTAGATGTCCTGTAGCCTCCTGTCCATAGATGTGGGGACCAACACACCGATAAACAAGACTCTACTAGACACGGCCTGCAGACATTCCGAGAACCGACCGCTCTGATACCACTTTTGTCACGACCCAACCCCCGTGGGCCGCGACCGGTGTCCTAACCGGACACCCGTACGCGCACCACACGACGGATCCGGCATATCAAATAGCTAATCTCGTTTAGACATACATAAATTCATACAAATATCGGGTACGTCGCATGAAAATATATATACATACATAAACATACTTAGACACGTACACTAGCCGCTGAGGCTATCATAACAGACAGAGTCGCAAATCCGAACATACGTACCTGACCAGTGACAACTCATAATCCACAATCATGTCTACAGGCCTCTATCATACATAACAGAATCAGAAGACGGGACAGGGCCCCGCCGTACCCAAATAGTCATATATACAGAACATATGAACAACAGAAGATATATACCAAAAGTATCAGCTCCGGATCAAAGGGAGCTCCTCAAAACGACGGATCGAAGTCCTAGACCGGTGGCGTATCACGCGGTGCGTCCGTACGTGGGCATGTAACACGCCCCCGAGAAGCAAGGGGGTCGTACGAAGATGTACCGAGTATGTAAAGCGAGAAAGGTAACAAGTATAACCATGATCAAAGACGGGAGTACGAAGCATAACGAGACGGTTTCGTAATTAGAATCGAAGTACAAAAAGTAACACCGTGTCCGAGACCTCGGAAGACATAATGCATATCGGATCATATAATATCATGCGAACATGTATCGTGTCCCGGCCCTCGGATAAGGGACTCGGTAAGTAAAGTCATGCATAACGAATCATGTACCATATGTGCGGATGACGTGTCCGCCCTTATTAAGGGACTCGGTAATATGGAATCATATACGTCAAATCATATATCGTGTATACATAACGTGTCCCGCCCCCTCTTGCGGGTCTCGGTGAATAATAATCATGTGCCGTCCGGCCGCCATCCCCGTATCATCATATCATAATCATATACAAATAACGTGTCCCGCCCGCAAGTACGAGGGACTCGGTGAATAATGCGAGAGAAGTGCGCACGAGAACATGTCCGGCCCGGGCTCAGTGAAAAGACATATCATAGCTTGCACGAACAGAGTAGTGCAGAAACATATGCATATAAGTCCAGACTCAACAGACCAATCACATAAATAGTCATAATACGTACCTTTCGGATGCCATGACGGATTACGTCAAATCAGAGTTTTGAGACTATTCGTACGTAACAAATATATCATAGGGCTTACAAAAGATTCAAAATGATCGTTCTTGAGCAAACGGAACAATACAAATGACATATCATTTCAAGGAAATCGGACGATGCTCGTATAGGTATATGTATGCCCTTTTTGGGGATGGCACGATTTCTTACTTCAGATCATATTTTTAGGATCATAACCCATATCAAGACATATCATAAACTCATCATATTCATTGTTCGACAACGGTACAATCATCAAAGATTCCTTTAAACATGGTATAGGAATAAATTAATTAAAATCATAATAAGAGGTCTCGGATTCTATGGGCCCACCTCGGGTCAAATCGAGGCGGCGGGCATAAATCATGGATCATAGTCTTTATAAAGTCATTTGAAAGCGTTTGGGACAACCCAGGTTCATTTGGGAAAGTTTCGTACATATAAGTCATTTTGATGACAACTTGTGAAGAAACAGGTTCAATCTTACTGAACGTTTTGACGCTATTTTCAATCTTGAATTATGGAACGCAGAAGTGCAATCGAGGTTCACTTTCAAGCCTAGTACACTCGAACATGCCAAAGAAGAATAGGGAAGGCTTTACATACCGAACTGCGTCTTACGCTCCTCAAATCTCAATTCCCGTCTCGTCCAAAAGCGCAAATGGTCATTCTTACCAATTACTATTCATGCAAGCTAATATTTCAACTTGGGGTTATACTTGGCTACCGAAATTTCGGCAGCACCTCCCCTATAAATATGACACCCCCGAGATTCAACTCGGCTCAAAACAACCAACAACAACCCAACAACAACATCAAGAACATCAACAACTACAACTTAATACAATATAACCTATTTAGTCATTTTTCCAACATAATGCTATAGCCCTCATTCCAACTTCGCGTTTCCAACTCAAATCCAATATTTTCACATTCATTATTCATCAAGGTCATTACAATACCATTCGGAAACATATCATAACATTTCTACAATATATACACAAGATATACAAATTATGCCAATTTTCCACCAAAGCCATAACTTATTCAATTCTCCTAATCTTTAACATACAAGTCCATAACATATTTCCATCTTCCAAATTCATCAACATTAATCATAACCTACACCTTAAGCACTTCATTCCCATAATTTCATAAATTCACACTAAATCAACATAAACTCCCACATTCCATTTTCATACCAGCTTACATCATTTTTCCTACACTTACAATACAAGAATCATAACTACACAACTAACACATTAAACAACATAAGTCATCATCATGGCAAATCCTCCATAGGTCACGGCCACACCTCATATTTCCAACTTCCATCAAATTCATTCAACTTTCATTTCCAACATGAATTTCCATCATAACCACAACTAGAACACAATACAAAATTCAACTAATCATAACCATACAACATGCACACACACGGTCCATACACAATACACACCCCACGGCCTACACACTCACAATCACCCTTCCATGCTTTTCATTCAATTTCACATTCCACAACACACATATAACCTTCCATAGCATGCAAAGAAAACATGCAATCCTTGCCTTCTCAATCACCATGGCTCACGGCCATATGCATATATCCCCTATTCTCATGATTTTCAATCCCTTCCACACACTACAACATAGACAAAGCTTTCATAACATATAAAAAGAGTTTAAATCTTACCTTTCTTCACTAAGTTCTTCCCTCAAACAAGTTGTCCACTTGAAGAAACAAATGCTCCTTCTTCCAAAACAATTACACCAAGTTGTAGAGCACTCTTGAATTGGTGGAAATACCACAAGAAAACAATTTTTGGAGAAAGATTTTAAGGAGCCAATTTTTCTATGGCCAAGCCGTATGCTCCCTCCTCTTCTTTTTCTTTCCTTAGCCGATTGCCTCTCTTCCTTTTTCTTAATTTGCTTTGTTTTGTTTTCTTGAAAATTCTAGACAAGTCTTGCATATATAATATAATTGAGGCACATGACCAACACATGCTAATTTAATGGGTTTGGGCCATTTCATGGTAGGCTTGGCCGGCCACCTTAAGTCTTTGGGCCTCAATTTTTTTTTTTTTGAGCCCAATTCTTCATGAATTATATTTTGCAATTCCCGAAACAAATTTTCAAAATTCCCATTTTGCCCTTAGGCCTTCTCCAGTGTTTTCCCGTTCAAATTTTCATAACCGACATACACATACTAAGAAAATTTCAAACATAACCTCCTTTCTCATAATTCACAATTATTTGAATTTTTTTCGATTATGCAAAAGGACGGGATGTAACATCACCGGTCTAATCCGCCCCGTTCTACGCGACCTCTTAAGGTTTCTGCCCACTCTAATTTTTCCTTAGATTACTCTAGCTTCTCATTTTCTTCTTATGTCTGAATTTATAAGACTTTCAGAACATTTCCCAGGGGGTCACCCATCCTAAAATTTCTCTCACTCCAGCACGCTTAACCTTGGAACTCTGATGAAATACGATCCTTTAATGCTAGTATGATCGCGTCCACCTCACCGCATGACCTTCATCGCATAATTTGGAGTAAGTTGAAGTCTTAACAGATTCCAAAATGTTCTCATAACACATCTCCTTCCGCATTAGAAAGGGTCTCTTACTCTTCTGACTCCACAATTACTATTTTAGCCCTTTTTTTCAATCCTCAATATTCACTTTTTCACCTATGGATGTGACTACTTTCCGTTCTAGACTTCCAGATTCCCAATGGTGAGGAACATACCTTGATCGCCGTTACTTATAAATACTTTGTTATCAGCCTCTGGATTTCTGCTCTCATTTTATCTCGTTCTTCATCCTTTCTATAACCGAGTCTTTCACAATCCCGTCACTTATAGTACTCGCATCCGTGGCCACACATGTCATGGTCTCTTACTACACTGTTATCTCGCTTCTTCTTATTTCCTTCTTCCAATTACCCTTTCTTTTCTTACACTCGCTATCATTTCCGTTATTATATAACCCTTATTCCAAACTTCCCCTACAGAACTCGATACGCCTTCCTTATTCGTTCTATGGCTCGCTAGCGAGTACAACGGTCATGTCCCTTAAACTATTCCTCCTAGTTCCTTCCCAGGACTACTTCCATCGATCCCAAGTATGTATATACGAAATGGTTTTGCACCCTTCGCTATCCGTCACAGTACAGCTACACTTATGGCAATTCATAATTCGAGTTCAAATTAAATCCTTGGGCTCTTGCCACAACTATTCCTTTAGCTTCCTGCCACAACTGTCCCTTTAACCTTTATCCCTCAAATCTTTATCCAAACCGTCCCGTGCTTTGCCCGTCGTCTCTCTTGGAGGCTTTACTCCCTCGTGTTTCTTACTCTTTTGCTCTTTCGACATTTTGGTCACCTTAATATAACACTCTATCAAGATTTGCCAGTCTCTTCTAAATCGTCTTCTTCATATCACAAGCCCTTTCCAAATCCTTTTCATCATATCGATATCGACCTCCTAATTACTATTACCATCAATTCAACAGTAACTTATTTCTCAAGGTCAGCCATACTTGCAACTTAGTCAAATCCTATCCTTACTATTGACACGACCTTTCAAAGCATATCACAAACTCATATCTCATTCTCTTTTTATTTCTTGGAAAATTTCGGCAGAGTTTCCTCTATATTTCTTACTATCTCAAAACCTGCACGCAGGAAATACCAACAATGCCTCACAGGGCCAACATATATATATATATATATATATATATATATATATATATATATACATATCATATCATACGACCACACGTGGTTCCCAATATCGACAACAGTATGAAAATGGTGGACTTACCTCGTATGTCCAACTCGAACTGCACCTGTTACACTTTCCTGTTTACTTTCCCTTTCGGTTTTCAACTTTACATTTCGCTCGTACTTCAATACCTTATTCGACATATACCTTTCGTAACTTAGCTTACCTGCGTGCTTTGTAACTTCCAATATCGTCAATCACTTCCTTCTGTCAATGTCGTCCTTCTGCTGAAATCAAAAGTTAGTATAAGGAATCTCATTTCCTACGACTTGGCTCTATCGCACGATCTAAGACAGAAGAAGGGTCACTGATTCCTAAATGCCCTGCAGCCTCCTATTTATAAGTGTGGCCGGCTTCACACCATAAACAGGACTCTGCCGGACACGGTCTAAAGACAATCCGAGGACGAACTGCTCTGATACCACTTCTGTCACGACCTAACCCCGTAGGCCGCAACTAGTGCCCGAGGTGGGCACCCGTACACACCCATTAACCAGAAACAATATACAAACAACTTACACATATACAAAGAACAGACGTCAGACCATAGCTAGCATAACCAGATTCTGTACATACAGAAAAGTGAAACGTCACCCCAAAGCTGTCACAATATATATATATATATATATATATATATATATATATATATACATATTGCTGTCATAACTTTCAGCAGATAATATCACACATAAGCCGGTAAGGCTATCATAGTATAGGGGGACGTCCAAATCACAAATCACACAGACACAACTGAACAGTGATTACCCACAACCCACACATATGTGTCTACAGACCTCTAAGAGTAATAACAGAATCATATGACGGGACAGGGCCCCGCCGTACCCATGAATAGACATATACATATGCATCGGAAGAGTCTGCACCAAAACATAGGCTCCGGAACAAGGGAGCACTCCAAAATAGCTGAGTGGAAATCCTAAGCTGGCGGATCACCAAAGCGAGTATCTGTACCGGCGGGCATGAAACGCAGCCCCCGAAGAAAGGGGGTCAGTACGGAATATGTACTGAGTATGCAAGGCAAGAAATACAATAAACAGGATCATAATCAGAACCAGGAAGTACAGAAAGTAAATGCAACTTTCAAAATACCAAAATGCTTACTTATTAAAACACAAATCATGCATGGGGGCTCAGGAATATGGTCGCCCTCCCGTCATTGGCGCCATAACACAGCATAACACCAGAAGATTTCATATCTCCGTATCCCCGTCACACATCATAATGCCATAACACAGCATAACTCCAAATATAAACGGAACCCAGCCCTCTAGCGAGGAGCTCGGTAAACTGTAACACAGCATAACACCGGAATATAACATAGTGCGCACGACGACATAACCGGCCCGGGACTCGGCGAAAGATGTAACAACCATATGCACGAGCAGAGTCGTGAGCAACTATATGCAGTTTAAAACATTTTCAAAGACTCAATGGAATAATCAAAACGAACCATCATTTAAAAACCAAAACAATAGTCAAATCAAGTTTTCTCCGAATGTCGCTCGGGAATATATCAAATGAAACTTTAGGAATCATAGATACATATCAAAACCATATGAAATAGCTTATGGAAATCAGGGACATAATCGTCATTACAGACTCGATAGAGAAGTAAGTAATCGATGCTCGAGGGTTAAGACGGTAGTCATGCTAAATCCTTTCAAAAGTCGTTAGCACTACACAAAGGAAAGTCTCGGGGCCCACGGACAAGTGTCAACCCGATCCGAGACCATCTATAAAAGTTAGAGATATTACTCGTTATAGAATTTTCTACGAACGTTTCGAAGCGATTCGAGCTCGTCTATGAAAGTTACGGTCGTTCGTAGTTACGGAATTTTTTAAGGACAAAATTCTTTATGAAACATTTGAAATCCAAACATATAAAAACATAAGGATCTTAGTTCGACTACATTAAAAGACTCAACTTTAAGAAGCAGATAAGAATCGTATACAAGCTCGGATATTAAGAATGGAATTACCCCGAGGCTCGTATCATAGCCTACTTACCACTAAGACATGCCAAAAGAAAGAAAGGTTAGGCTTTACATACCTCGTCCGCTTCCTAAGCTAGTCCAAACTTAAGTCTCGGCTTCCCAAGATCTACAACAACGTCATTAGACACCAAACATTAGTCATAAGCACTTAGGAATCCAGTTCTAAGCTAGCACTTTATTTACAGAAATTTAGGCAGCATTTCCCCTGTAAATTCAACAACCCCGAGAATTCAACTCGGCCAAATCTTCAACAACAATACCAACAACCATACTAACAACATCAAAAATCAATTCAAAATGCATTCTAACGTCAACAACTCTTTTCTACATAATTCGACAACATTCCATTTATATTCAAATCAACCGCATACAATCAAACCAATACCAATGGTCACACATTCAAGTACTAATCCGAGATCATTCAAACAAGATTCAAGAACACTTCAAACAATCCGCACAACATTCCACACGGCCCAACTTCATTCTTATAAATACAAGAAACTATAATAAAATCACATTATCTTCTCCAACAACCTACAAACGATTACAACTTCAATTTAAATCATTAAACCTTCATTTTCGACATGGAATCCACAACAACAACAACCCAAATATTAAATAAAATTAGTTCATTCCTTGTCACAAAACAACCCATACTCTCGGCTCAACATCAACATACAAAGTTTCATGAATTTCATCCATTTCTACACACTATTCCCTCCGTTCTAATCCGTTAAACTCTTAATAAACTTGTTAACAATGAAAAGGAACCTTAATCTTACCTCAAGTGTGCAGCCACCATGTCCACCCTCTTCTTCTTGGTTGATTTTTAGCTCAAATTGAAGGCAACGCGACGTACGACACTTTTCTCTTCATGGGCTTCGGAATTCGGGGCGCGGATTTTGGTCAAAATTAGTTTTTCTCTCTAGGCTCTCCTCTCTCTTTTTCTGCAGAATTTTTTGGGTGTTTTGGTATGAAAAATGAGGAGAAAAGTCTGATATTTCATTTAAAAAGGTGTGGGTAATGGGCCTGGCCCACTGACTTTTCTGCCTTAAAACGTCCATATATCCTTATCCCGATGTCGTCTGTGAACCCACCACCTATGGTTGGAAATATATTTCAATTATCTAAAACTTTCATTCTGGGAGTTTTCCCAAATTCCAAACTCATAATACCGTTTTGGCCCCTCGAAATCAGATCACCCGAAGACGTTTTCTTAAATCGTCCTTTTGGAGGGCTTACACTCATTTTTAGCTTATGGGTCCTTCTTAGGACTTGCTCAACTTCACATGTACTACTAATATATCTCTTCATATGTCCTTTATAAAATCTCGACATGTGGGTCCCACCTTAACACACGGCGACTTTGGCCTTTTCATGAAATTTTTATTTCAACTTCTAGCCCCTAATTTCCCTTAATATTCCATACAAATAAAATTCATAAACAACTTATACATTACACCAAATCAAAAAATAGCCTTGTCCTTAACTTGTCGCAACTAACTTAAAATATTCCAACGTACAAAATACGGAATATAACAGATATATTCCGGAGTATGATGTGTTCTGGTTCGCCGAGCTCCTCGCTAGAGGGCCGGGTTCCATTATATTTTGGTGTTATGATGTGTTATGGCGTTATGATGTGTTGTGGGATATGTCGGGTTACGGAGATATGAAATCTTCTGGTGTTATGCTGTGTTATGGCGCCATTGACGGGTGGGCGACCATATTCCCTGAGCCCCATGCATGATTTGTGTTTTAAAAGTAAGCTATTTGATATTCTGGATATTGCACTTATTTTCTGTACTTTTTGTTCCGATTATGATCCTGTTTACTGTATTTCATGCTTTGCATACTCGCACATATTTCGCATCGACCCCCTTTCTTCGGGGGCTGCATTTCATGCCCGCAGGTACAGACGCCCACTTTGGTGATCCGTCAGCTTAGGATATTTATCCTGCTATTTTGGAGCGCTCCCTTGTTTCGGAGCCTATGTTTGGGGTACAGACACCTTTGTTATGTATATGTGTATGTATATGTCTATTCAGGGGTACGGCGGGGCCCTGTCCCATCATATGATTCTGTTGTTACTCTTAGAGGTCTGTAGACATGTGTGTGGGTTGTGGGTAGTCACTGTTCATTTGTGTCTGTGTGATTTGTGTTTTGGACGTCCCCCTGTATTCTGATAGCCTTGTATCTGAAAGACAAATCATACATACGAGGTGCAGAAGACCAATATAATGATCGGAATGCCGAAATGCTTAGCTTTCTTTTAAAAAACATTTCTGTCTCATATTTATGGAAAATAGATCATATCATAGTAGCTGACATTAACCGATGTGGGATTCGCCTAAACAAATGTGGGATTCGCCTAAACCAATGTGGGATTCGCCTAAACCAGTGTGGAATTTGCCTCACTACTGGGTTTGCCCCACCATTGGGTTTGCCCCACCACCGGCTCTGAAACCAACAGGTCATATTTCTGAATACGTATATATAACATATCATCACATTAAACAGAATCATCATATTATCATATCATCAGATTAAAACGGAATCATCATATTACCGTATCATCGTATCGCATTCATTATATTATCGTATCATCACATTATCAAATCATCATGTCATCAGATCATCAGATTTTCATATCATATACCCTATGCGGTCCGTAATAGGACCCGGCGGACGGAACGTGGTCGCCCCTCCTGCCTTGGGCGCCACAACTCATCATACTTCGGAAGTTTTCATATCTCCGTCTCTCCGTCACACATCATATCATATAACCACGGTACCCGGCCAAGAGGGGCTCGGCGTGGGACACATCATAACACCATAATATCGTACGCTCATCATACTTGAAGCTCATCATACTTCGGATTGTGCGCACGATAATAACCGGCCCGAGACTCGGCGAAGGAAGTAATAATAGTGTGCACGAGCGATGTTAATCGTAGGATCTATATGCAATTCAAAATATTTATAACCATATGCAATGTAACTATATGCAATGCAAACATTTACAAAAACTTAATAAATTAATCAAAGCAAATCATTATTTACAAAGTAGGGCAATAGCCCAATCACGTTTCTTCCGAATGCCACTCGGGCACATATCAAACCGAACCTTAAGGAGCATAACTTCATATCGGAATCATAAACATAACAATTCTCATTTCAGACTCGTTAAATAAATAGTTAATCATACTCGGGGGTTCAAACGATAATCACATTAAGTCTTTTTCAGAAAATCATTAAGTCTAATCATGGTAAAGTCTCGGGCCCCACGGATAGGTGTCAACCCAAATCCGAGCCCGCCTATGGAGGTCGGGGATGTTATACATTATGGAACCTCCTATGAGCGTTTCGAAGCGATCCGAGCTCGTTTGTGAAAGTTACGGACGTTCGTAGTTTCAGATTCGTTTAAAAACAAAATTCTTTTGAAGACAAAACTTTTGTGCAACTTTTAACATATAGTCATACGAAAGACATAAGAACCATAATTCGACTGCATTAAGAATACGAATATCAAGAGAGAGCCAAGAATCATGGACATGCTCGGATCACCAGAGTAGAATTACCTCGCGAAGCGTGTCATAGCTTATTTACTCTAAGACATGCCAAAGAGAGAAAGAGTAGCTTTACATACCTTAGCCACTTCCTACGCTAATCCGAACTTACGTCTCGGCTTCTCACGATCTACAATAACATCAATAGGCATCGAACATTAGCCACAAGCGTCGAAAAATTCATTTCCAAACCATCACTTTGTCTACAGAAATTTGGGCAGCATTTCCCCTATAAAGTCATCAACCCCGAGAACTCAACTCGGCTAAATATCCAACAACAATACCAACAACCACATCAACAATATCAATAAGCAATTCCAAACGCATTCTAACATTAATAGTTCCTTTCTATACAATTCGACAACATTTCATTTATATTCAAATAAACTACATACGATCAAGCCAATACCAATGCCCACATATTCAAGTAATAATCCGAGGTCATTCAATCAAGATTCAAGGACATTTCAAGCTATCCGCAAAGTATTCAAATCAGCCCATCCATTCCACCATGCCACCCGAACCCCTCCAAATGCAAGAAAACAATCAACAATACATTTCTTCCTTCCAAATTCATCAACTACACTAACAACTCATACATTGACAACATTATCCTCACAAATCCAAGAAACTATAATAAAATCACATTAACTCCAAATCATCCCACACGGTTTTTGACTCCAACTTGGATCATTACCCTTCATTCTACATCATAAAATTCATAACGACGACAACTAAAATACTAGATAACGTTAATTCATTTCTTACATACCAAACAGCCCCTACACGGACATTCCTCAACATACATCATTCCATGAGTTTCATTCATTTTCTACACATTACAACAACACACAAACATGCTAACTACAATTAATTCATCACTTCAACACACCACTACATGCACACGGCCAAACACACATATACGACCAACCTTCCACAATCATAATTTCATGGTTTCCTTTATTTCTACATAACACAACATATACAAACCATCTATGAAAACATGTAAACAAGATTAAATCTCACCTTCTCCATTCAACTTCTCCTCTCGGCTAGGCTTGCCAATTGCACAAACGGACGTTTTTCTTGCTCCAACGACCCTCCACGTTGACGAGCACCTTCCAATTAGTAGAGAAACTAGAAGAAAATAATTTTTCTTGCTCAAATTTTTAAGGACAAAATTCGGCCATGGTGTGGCCGAATGGACTCTCTCTTTCTTTCTCCATGGTTCTTGAAATTTCTAAGGTGATCATATGATGAAGATGATCAATTAATCATCTTTTATAAACTTATGTTATACACCCAAGTGGCCCATGGCCCACTAGTCATGTGCATGGCCACATGACTTTTTTTTCATGACTTTTTAAGTTTCCAAAACTTCATTTTTGGCCCCAAATTTTCATGAAATGTCTAACTTTTCATAATTCACTTTTAACCCCAAATTCCTTAATATTTCCATCCAACAACATTCATAAGAAACTTGTGTCTTACAACAAAGTCGGAAAAATAGCCTTATCCATAACTTGTCGCAACCACTTCGAATATTCCAACGTACAAAGTACGGGATATAACATCCTTCCCCCCTTTAGAACATTCGTCCTCGAATGTTCAACCTATCGTATAGGGCCTCATAAACGCTTCGGGGGAGTCCCTTTTTCGAGTCCTTACCCTTCTTATCAAGTACTTACTTAGTCTCATCCTTAGTATACCAATACTTGGAGGTGGCATCACTATCCTTGCACAACTTGTGTAGAATACATTCAATTTTTGACATGGTCTTTCCGTTCTTCGGTTTATCCTACTCTACCTATCTTATTCATACCCAAAATTCACTCGTCCTATTTTGTCATATTTCTTTCCCTTCCTTTACTTATTCTTGGCTTCCTCACGTCCTTTCGTAGAGGGTTTTCTTATTCCTTCTCCTTCACTTACAAGTTGCAATAGCATTAACGAACACCTCTGTGGCTAACATCTTGGCCCTTAATCTAACATAGGATCGCTATCCTTCGTACTGTCTCTTAAGTTATTCAATACCGTCCTCTTGTCATACCCTTCTTCTTCATACACGTTCACTTGCTAGCGGCCTGTCGTTCACAGTTTCTACAGAACTTCCCACACTGCCTCAAATACCATCCTGACTTTTATCCACTTATTGCTGGTTTTCCGATCTTACTAATTCATTCCAGTAATGGGTCTCATTTGCAGCTTAAGCATTTCACACTTTCAATGAGGCGGCACTTTTATTCCGGTATTTAGATTCCCTTGCTATTTATCTACTCACTTTCTTTCCTTTCCCTAATATCCTTGCATTAGACTTTCCAAGTTTAACCTGTAATGAAAACAACATCAGCTTGCCTGGTAACATTTGGGCCATCTACATTGCTTCTCACTTGAACTCCGTTACCTGACCCAATTAATATCTTCCATATACACGTCGGTTGTCGGAATACACATATCCCTTGATCTAGCCATGTACAGGATATCTTATGCATACCTATGTACATATATAATCTCTGCTATCTTGCTTACAAGGTATCTTCAAACACTATTCCAACTTACCCTAACTCTAGAGCTGTGATGTATCTTTTTCCTCTTTGTCGGTCTAATTCGCCCCGTTCTACGTGACCTCTTAAGGTTTCTGCCCACTCTTCATACTCTTAATTTGTCCTTAAGTCACTCTAGCTTCTCATTTACTTCTTGCGTCTGAATTTATAGAACTTTCGAGTAAAAACTTCCGGGGTCACCCATCCTAGAATTTCTCTCGCTTCAGCACGCTTAACTTTAGAACTCTGGCGGAATACGACACTTTAACGCTCGTGTAACTGCGTCCACCCTACCGCATCACCTTCGTCACGTATTCTAGAGTAAGTCGAAGTCCTAACGGATTTCGAAACGTCCTCATAACACGTTTCCCTCCGAATTAGAAAGGTTTCTTACTCTCCTGACTTCACAATTTCGATTCCAACTCCCTTTAATCCTCAATATCCACGTTTCACCTCTAGACATGACTATTTTTTCGTCTTAGGCCTCCAGATCTCAATGGCGAGGAATACACCTCGATCACTGTTACTTACAGATACTCGATTGGCGGTCCTTGGATTTCTGCCCTCGTTTTACCTCGTTTCTCACTCTTTCTATAACCGGGTCTTTCGCACTCCCGTCACTTATAGTACTCGTGTCCCTGGCTACACATATCATGGTCTAGCACTACACTGTTGTCTCGCTCCTTTCTTATTTCCTTTTTCCGATTACCCTTCCTCTTCTTACTCCCGCTATCGTTCCCACTGGTATATAACCCTTTATCTTTTCCGATCAACTTTATCCTTATCGTTTCACAAACTGTCTTATCTATACATTCGTATCCATCACAATTCCCTTCCTCCGTACTCTTGTCTTAATCATACTATTACTCCTTTTGACTATAATCTCATCGTAATTCGTCCCTGCTTGTCCATTCGGTTGGCACCTTAAATAACGCTCCATCACGACTTACCAGCCTTTTTTGGATCGTCTTTTAGGGGTACAAGTCCTTTCCAAATTCTTTTCACCGAGTCACTATCGAACTTCTAATTACTATTATGCCCAATTCAACAATTAACTTTTTTCTCGAGGTCGGCTGTGCTCGTAACTTAGTCAAAATTTTTATCATTACTATTGGCGCGACCCCGTTTCCAGACATATCACAAACCTAAATCTCATTCTTTCTTTATTCCTGGAGAAATTTCGGCAGAGTTTCCTCTGTAACTATTACTATCTCAAAACCTGTACACAAGAAATACCAACAATGCCTCACAGGGCCAACATACATATATGCATATCGCATCATATCACAGCCTCACAGGGCTCCCAACATCATCGACAGTACAAAAATAATAAATATACCTTGTATGCCCAACTCAATCGGCACCTGTCACACTTTCTTGTTTACTTTCCCTTTTAATCCTCCACTTGTGTTTCAATCGTACTTCAATAACTCACCCGACATATGTCTTACATACCTATGCTTACCTGCGTGCTTTGTAGCTCCCAATATCATTAATCGCTTTCTTCTGTCGATGCCTTTCTCCTGCTGCAATCAAAAGTTAGCGGAAGAAATCTCATTACCTATGACTTGGCTCTACGGCTCGATCTAAGATGTCAAAGAAGAGTAACCACCCTAGATGCCCCGCAGCCTCCTGTTTATAGATGTGGCGCGCTTCACACCATAAACAGGACTCTACCGGACACGACTTTGCAGACAACCCCTAGGACGAACCGCTGCGATGCCAATTTGTCACACCCTAATTTCTGTTAGGGCGTGATGGGCACCCGACCCTTATTTAGGGCCGAGCGAACCCGCTGACTCACATAATACTCATAATCACGCTGGCTTTTAAATCATGACACAAATACATAACGAAAATTTTCGAAGAATAATGTGCTTTCTACCTTTCTCGAATCAAATAAAATCTATAACATATGAAACTTATAATACAATGCATAATAATACATCGGCTTACATAGCCGATTACATAACTGACGTCTTACACCCACGACAGCGTTGCAAAGTCTCTAACATAAAACAAAGCGTCATACATAAATATTCGACTCGGCGGCACTCCCGAGAAAATGGAGCTCGCCAATCCCGCCGGAACATCTTCTACTAATATCTTGACTCGGGTGTACTGCGTGGCATGAAATGCAGCCCCGAAGAAAGGGGGTCAGTACGGAATATGCGAGTATGTAAAGCATAGAATACAGAAAACAAGATCATAACCAAAGTAAGGAGTACAGACAGTGAACATAATAACCATAATGTCAAGGTGCTTGTATCTGAAAGACAAATCATACATACGAGGTGCAGAAGACCAATATAATGATCGGAATGCCGAAATGCTTAGCTTTCTTTTAAAAAACATTTCTGTCTCATATTTATGGAAAATAGATCATATCATAGTAGCTGACATTAACCGATGTGGGATTCGCCTAAACCAATGTGGGATTCGCCTAAACCAATGTGGGATTCGCCTAAACCAGTGTGAAATTTGCCTGTTGGGTTTGCCCCACCATTGGGTTTGCCACCACCTTTCGAAACCAACATGTCATATTTCGAATACGTATATATAACATATCATCACATTAAACGAGAATCATCATATTATCATATCATCGCATTAAACGAGAATCATCATATTACCGTATCATCAGAACAGATTCATTATATTATCAGATCATCACATTATCAAATCATAATGTCATTAGATCATCAGATTTTCGTATCATATACCCTATGCGGTCCGTAATAGGACCCGGCGGACGGAACGTGGTTGCTGTTATATCCCGCATTTTGTGCAATCGGATAATTCAAGACAATTGCGGGGGGGGGGGGGGGAGGACGACAAGCAAGGCCCTATTTTTATTTTGTTAAGCATACGAATGGCTTATGAAGAATTTAGAAGCGGAATTATCAAGGAAGGTCAAGGGTACAAAGGGAAAATTCGCAATATGACTCGTGGAAACATAAGGAAGACGAAGGGTAAACTTGGAATTCGGAGAATAATTTTTCATAAATTGTAGAAAAAAAAATGTGGGCTTGAACATTTGGGCCATGTTTGGCCGTCCACCTAGAGGTGGGCTTAAGCCCACATGGGATTTAATTTGAGCTAAATAAAAAGATGATAAGGCCATCTTTTTCATACAATTCTCTAGAAATTTCAAGAATTAAAAAAACAAGAAAAAGAAGGAGAAAAACCTCTCCAACTTTCGGCCATAGAGAGGAACCAACAAAACCTTGGCAAAAATTTCTTCAAAAATTGTTTTCTACCTATTGGAGGGCCCTTAGCAAGGTGGAGTATCCATTGGAGCAAGAAAATTCATAATCATACAAGTTGCCAAGTTGTGGTCAAGTGAGAAGTTGAAGAAAAAGGTGAGTTTTAATCTTATTTTATGGGTATGAATGGTTTATATGTGTTGTAGTATGCTAAAGTGGATGAAATTCATGGAGGAAAGGAATATTGTCACACCCCGACTTTACTAGGGTGTGATGGGCACCCGACCCCATCTTCGGAGCCGAGCGAACCCGCTAACTCTTATTACACATATGAACTTATGAATTAGTAAGAAATGAATACATAGAATTTTTTTTTCATAAATAGAATCTGACATCATATAAGACTCGTGACACGAAACATAATAACATATCGGCCGCTGGAGCCGCTTACACATGAACTGACCCAATACCCATGACTCGTCTCCGCAAAGTCTCTAACTCCGAACAAATCATCATGGCACATATACTCTGACTCGGCAGCACTCCAGGACAAGTGGAGCCTACCAACTCCGCTGGGCATCATCTATGCTAGTTTCAGCTCATCTGGGTACACCTGCGCGGCATGAAACGCAGCCCCCGAAGAAGAGGGGTCAGTACGAGCAATGTACTGAGTATGTAAGGCATGGATGGTAACATAGAAAGAGACGTAATCATGTGCAACAACAGTATGGAGATGTAGAGCATATCATGTGAGAGAGTATCCTGTACATATGAGACATATCATGTAAAGCTGTAACCGGTACATAGGGATCATATAATGTTTTTTGAATTTGTACATGAATCATATCATGTCGTGACTTTTGCATATGAGTGCCCCTGGGGGCGGATTCCATGCATGCTTGTCTGGTCATATGGTATCATAGCGCCGAACAAGTCAGCTCACCCACATAGCGCCGAAATACGTCAGCTCGCCCATAAATCCCGCGTCCGGGCATCCCGCGTCCGGATGATAAGCCTTGACCGGTGGCAATAAAACATGTTTCCTTCCCATTCCCCACATATACATGTATCCCATCCCCCCAACCCATATACGGGTATGGTATGCATGAGAGCCCAAAGAAAGTCATGTACCCATCGGAGTGACGAAAGGTCGGAAACCTCCGATCGCATTATGGAGTAATCATGGCCGCTTTGCCTCACCTTGAAGGATCGATAATCATAAGGCGAGACTACCAACGGAGAATAACATTAAGAGAACGTAGAACATGTCATTTCGTATCATATCATATCATGTCGTGTCATATCATAGCATATCGTGTCATGTCATAGCATATCGTCTCATATCATATCATGTCGTGTCATATCATGTCATGTCATGTCGTGTCATAGTCATTTTCTCATATCTGACATCTTCATTGTCATCATAGAATCATGGTCATTGTTTTAGTCATAAAAACTTTCAAAAGTTTGTAAAACTTGGATTTGGAGAAGAATGAATATTTTGGAAAACATTTATGAACCTTTAGGAAGAAAATCAAGCCTTGGAATGATATCCAAAAATTTCCTTTAACTGTAGTACGGAAATAAGCCAAATGGAGCCACAGGAGGAATTAGGGAAGAGCGGGCCCACCTCGAGTCAAATGAGGTGGCGTATATAATTTACTTATAGTACGTTTCGTGACATGACTTATGAGAGTTTCAGGGTAAACGGATCCTATTCATGCAAGTTCTAGGTGTTTAGACAATTCTTTCAACTATTCATGAGCACTTAATTCAATTCTACTGAATGAATAGTAGTCAAATTCAAGCTCGGATTTCTAGAATTAGAGTAATCCCCGAGACACGTATTCAAGCCTATTACATCTAAGACATGCCAAAGAAGGAAGAGTGAAGCCTTACATACCTTTTCCGCTTCTTACGCTACTCCAAACTCAAATTCCAAATGCTCCAAAAATCTACAAATGGTCACATTTACCAAACATTAATTAGAGCTTTTAGGAACCCAATCTTGAATTCACATTTCTCTCGAAATTTACACAAAGCATTTGTAAATGCGCCATCCCCGAGAATCTAACTCGCCAATATTAACAAAGAACAACACGAGAATGGAACTCGCCAAAATCACTAATCAACAATACCAACAATCTTGCTAACGACATTCCATTTATATTTAATTCAATTCAACTCCAACAACCCTAATCTTACAATCTTCCAACACATACTTCACTTTCACATTCATGTATTATATTCATAATCCACATATTGGCAATATCATTCCCATCAACATAAAAAACCATACCAATGTTACACTAACCTTTTCCATGATCCATAACAATCACAACTTTATTTCCAACCATTAAATCCTCGTTTTACATTATAGAATCTATAACGACAATAACCAAAATATTGAATAGAAGTCAATTCACCACATCTACACAACACAACATATATTCGGCCAAGCCTCTACATGCACGGCTACAACACCACACACATATTTCCATGAATTGTTTTATCTTTTTCTATACATTACAACAACAAGCAACATACTACATAAAACTAATTCAATCTTCCCACACCACAACAAACACACACGGCCACAACCTCCATATTCATGTTTCATGAACTTCATCCATTTCTATACATGACAACCAACTTACTACATAAAATTAATCCATTATTTCTACACAAACAACTACTCCATTCGACCATACCATGTACATACATACTTCATGAATTTCATTCATTTCCACATGCTACAACACTCAACAATATGCATAGACCATCCATAACACAAGAGAAGGGATTAAACCTTACCTTTTTCCTTCAACTTCTTCACTTGACCAAGATGTGGGAACGATGAAACGAATACCCTTTCTTCCGAAACAACCATACCACGTTGTAGAGGACCCTTAAATTGGTAGGAAAGCTAGAAGAAAATATTTTTTTGACAAGTCTTTCATGGAGACAAAATTTGCAAGCCATGGCCGAATGCCATTGCTATTCTCTTCTTTTTTTTTTCTTTCTTTCTTTCTCTCTTCAAGTCTCTTCATTTAAAAGATGAACTCCCTCTCATATATATATATAATTCTCATAGTCATGTGAGGGGCACATGCCCCTCTCTCCATTTTTCTAGATTTTTCCATCTTTTTCTTGAAATTTTCTTAAAAACAAAGGATGACTTATATCTTGCATTATAAGCCTTGGTCCATGTACATGATCACATGACCATAAAAAGTGGGGCCCACATAGCCACACACACACACACACTTGGACGGCCAACTTGGCCCCTCCCTTTTTTTTTTTTTTTTTTTTTGAACACTTTAGCCCTCCAAGAACCTTCTTGAACACCTTTTGTAAAATTCCCGTTTTGCCCCTTGACTTTTCTCAATATTACCATTTCGCCCTTAGTCATTCTCGATATTTCCATACTAATAATACTCGTAAACAATATTCATAACCCACTTACACATTAAAATCATTTGGAAAATAATCTTACTTCCCAATATTCCACGACTATCACAAAATGTCCGAACGCACGAAGTACGGGCTATAACAATTGCATGTAGCCGTGACCCTTAGGGGCAATCCGTGTGTGTGTGCATGTGTTGTGTGTTATGTTGTGTTATGTTGTGTGTTGGTTATTGTTGTTAAGTGTAGAAACTATGGAAATTCATGAAAAATATGTACATGGAGTGGGTTGGCCGTATGGTATGGACCATGATAGGGTATTGTGAATTAATTTTTCTTAGCATTGTAGTTGTTATTATGGTAAGCTCAATGATGTAAAGTAAGGGTTGAATGGCTTGAAGTTGTGTTGGTTGTGGCCATGCAAAAGTAGTGGTTGGCCGTGGCATATCACATGTGTGTGTTGGGATCATGTTTTAGTTATTTCATCTAGTGTGATGTTGTTAACATGTAAATTTTAATGTTGTTAATGTTTTATTGGAGTTGGAAAGTCGTAAGAAAGAAGTATATCGATTAAATTGTTGGTATGTAACTTGGATTGAATATGGAAATGCTAGTATGGTTGTTGATATTGTGTTGTTAGTTTGGTCCCAACATCGAATTCAGGGTTGTTGAATTATTGAAATTGGCCAAGTTGAACTTGGTGGAATGGAGTATTTACGGGGGGAATCGCCCGAAATTCCGTAGACAAGTGTCACTTTGAGATTTAACTTCTAGACACTTGAACTAACATTTGGTAAATATGACCAATTTGTAGATTTCGAAGTTCGAGCTTGAATTTGGAATAGCATAAGGAGCGAAAAGAGGTATGTAAGGCTTCACTTCTCTTTCTATGGCATGTCCTAGACATACTAAGTTGGATACGGGCCTCGGGATTATTCCTTTTTCTCGAAATCAAGATTGAAATTCGGCTACTATTCATTCAAGAAATTGAACTAGAAATGGTGCGAAATGTTGGAAAAGCTTCTTAAACATCCAGAACTTACACAAATAGGACTCGATTGCCCTAAGATCCTCCCAAGTGACGAAATAAAATGTAATATGCGTAAATTTGATATGCCACCTCAGCCGACTCGAGGTGGGCCCACTATTCCCTAATTTCCTCCTATGGTTCCACTTGGTTTATTTCCGTACTATAGTTCAAGGAAACCTTTGGACATCGCTCGACCACTAAACCATAGTTGTTTTAACTAATCCCTCGATTCCAAAACATGATTTTCCTTCCTAAAAGTTTACAAATGTTTTCCAAAATATTCGTTTCCTCCAAAACTAAGTTTTACAATACCGCAAGCCTTAATGACTATGACGACGACTATGGCTCTACGATGAAAAATGATGATTCTATGATTAAAGGTTTCTATGATTCCATGACGAGATGAGAACGTTAAACTATTTCTTGAATTCTCAACTTATCCATGAATAATGTGCGTTTCTAAAGATTCCAAGTATATGAAATGATGCACTATGATCTGTTCTATATTTTCTCATGATAACTCCCCACTAATAGTCTCGCCTTTTTATATTAATCATTCCTTATGCGAGGCAAGCGCCCATAATTATTCTATAATATGATCGGAGGTTCTCGACCTTACGTCACTCCGATGAATATATAATTTTCTTGGGCTCCCCTGCATGCTTATATAATATACGTATATGAAAACTGTACTTGTACATGGGGTGGGAGGTAGGGATATCTGGGAATTGGGAAGGAAACTATGTTTCATTGCCACAGTCGCCGGGCTTATCATCCCGACGCATGGATGCCGGACGCGAGATTTATGGGCGAGCCGATGTATTCGGTACTATGTGGGCGAGCCGAGTATGTCGGTGCTATGATACCATGATATACTATGCTATGCTATGATACTATGATATACTATGCTATGCTATGATACTATGATATACTATGCTATGCTATGACACCATGTCACACTATGCTATGCTATGATACTATGATCCACTACGACATGATATAAACTCTATTTTCTATATCTATGAAAGGAAATGTTTCAAAAAGACAACAATAATGCATGGTATGCCGAAAATGTTCCTTAGTTACTTTCTTATCTAAGATATATCCATGACCCCATGATGTTGGAAAATAATCTATGCTCTTGTTTATGTTACTTTCCATGTCTTACATACTCGGTACACTATTCGTGACGCCCCGCCTAAATTGTGGGCGTGCGTGGAATCATGCCGCGCTCACCATCGGGATTCGATTCCCAGGAGCTCTCGGCCATCTTTGCGGCGCTCGGTTGTTTCTGAGCCCCGGTTCCTTGGTATACTTTTGTGTACATATTCGGGCACGAAGAACTCGGCCCTTCCTATGTATTTGTGTACTATGTTTAGAAGCTCGACAGATATGTACGGTAGCTATTTGTAACGATTGTCATGCTTTGTATAGTATGATCGCAAAGCTTATTAGTCTATGCTCATAATTATGCTGTTTATGTTAATGCTAGTCGGAAAAAAAAACGGTGTAGTTCATACGTGTAATAAAAGTCAGCGGGTTCGCTCGGCTCCGAATATGGGGTCGGGTGCCCATCACACCCTAGTAAGATCGGGGTGTGACAGTTGCCCCTCGTGCCTTGGGCGCCACAACTCATCATACTTTGGAAGTTTTCATATCTCCGTCTCTCCGTCACACATCATATCATATAACCACGGTACCCGGCCAAGAGGGCTCGGCGTCTACAGACGGACACATCATAACACCATAATATTAGACGCTCATTATACTTCGGAAGCTCATCATACTTCGGATTGTGCGCACGATAATAACCGGCCCGGGACTCGGCGAAGGAAGTAATAATAGTGTGCACGAGCAGAATCGTAGGATCTATATGCAATTCAAAATATTTATAACCATATGCAATGTAACTATATGCAATGCAAACATTTACAAAAACTTAATAAATTAATCAAAGCAAATCATTATTTACAAATTAGGACAATAGCCCAATCACGTTTCTTCCGAATGCCACTCGGGTACATATCAAACCGAACCTTAAGGATCATAACTTCATATCGGAATCATAAACATAACAATTCTTATTACAGACTCGTTAAATAAATAGGTAATCATACTCGGGGGTTCAAACTTTAATCACATTAAGTCTTTTTCAGAAAATCATTAAGTCTAATCATGGTAAAGTCTCGGGCCCCACGGATAGGTGTCAACCCAAATCCGAGCCCGCCTATGGAGGTCGGGATGTTATACATTATGGAACCTCATGCAGCGTTTCAAGCGATCCGAGCTCGTTTGTGAAAGTTACGGACGTTCGTAGTTTCGTATTCGTTTAAAAACAAATTCTTTTGAAGACAAAACTTTTGTGCAACTTTTAACATATAGTCATACGAAAGACATAAGAACCATAATTCGACCGCATTAAGAATACGAATATCAAGAGAGAGCCAAGAATCATGGACATGCTCGGATCACCAGAGTAGAATTACCTCGCGAAGCGTGTCATAGCTTATTTACTCTAAGACATACCAAAGAGAGAAAGAGTAGCTTTACATACCTTAGCCACTTCCTACGCTAATCCGAACTTATGTCTCGGCTTCTCACGATCTACAATAACATCAATAGGCATCGAACATTAGCCACAAGCGTCGAAAAATTCATTTCCAAACCATCACTTTGTCTACGTAAATTTGGGCAGCATTTCCCTATAAAGTCATCAACCCCGAGAACTCAACTCGGCTAAATATCCAACAACAATACCAACAACCACATCAACAATATCAATAAGCAATTCCAAACGCATTCTAACATTAATAGTTCCTTTCTATACAATTCGACAACATTTCATTTATATTCAAATAAACTACATACGATCAAGCCAATACCAATGCCCACATATTCAAGTAATAATCCGAGGTCATTCAATCAAGATTCAAGGACATTTCAAGCTATCCGCAAAGTATTCAAATCAGCCCATCCATTCCACCATGCCACCCGAACCCCTCCAAATGCAAGAAAACAATCAACAATACATTTCTTCCTTCCAAATTCATCAACTACACTAACAACTCATACATTGACAACATTATCCTCACAAATCCAAGAAACTATAATAAAATCACATTAACTCCAAATCATCCCACACGGTTTTTGACTCCAACTTGGATCATTACCCTTCATTCTACATCATAAAATTCATAACGACGACAACTAAAATACTAGATAACGTTAATTCATTTCTTACATACCAAACAGCCCTACACGGACATTCCTCAACATACATCATTCCATGAGTTTCATTCATTTTCTACATATTACAACAACACACAAACATGCTAACTACAATTAATTCATCACTTCAACACACCACTACATGCACACGGCCAAACACACATATACGACCAACCTTCCACAATCATAATTTCATGGTTTCCTTCATTTCTACATACCACAACATATACAAACCATCTATGAAAACATGTAAACAAGATTAAATCTCACCTTCTCCATTCAACTTCTCCTCTCGGCTAGGCTTGCCAATTGCACAAACGGACGTTTTTCTTGCTCCAACGACCCCTCCACGTTGACGAGCACCTTCCAATTAGTAGAGAAACTAGAAGAAAATAATTTTTCTTGCTCAAATTTTTAAGGAAAAAATTCGGCCATGGTGTGGCCGAATGGACTCTCTCTTTCTTTCTCCATGGTTCTTGAAATTTCTAAGGTGATCATATGATGAAGATGATCAATTAATCATCTTTTATAAACTTATGTTATACACGCAAGTGGCCCATGGCCCACTAGTCATGTGCATGGCCACATGACTTTTTTTTTTCATGATTTGTTAAGTTTCCAAAACTTCATTTTTGGCCCCAAATTTTCATGAAATGTCTAACTTTTCTTAATTCACTTTTAACCCCAAATTCCTTAATATTTCCATCCAACAACATTCATAAGCAACTTGTGTCTTACAACAAAGTCGGAAAAATAGCCTTATCCATAACTTGTCGCAACCACTTCGAATATTCCAACGTACAAAGTACGGGATATAACATGGCGACTCTAAAATAAGTCCATTTAGAGCACCATCCACGTAGAAGTATATTTTTCCTTTTTCTCGGTACGATTGACAACCGTACTTTCCCGGGACACTTTCTTTTTTAAATGAGGCAAGTGCAAATACGAATCGAAAAAAATAGAACCACTACAGATGGCAACTCTGCTGGGGACAATTTAAGGTTCTAACCATAAGGGTTCCAATTATTTGTATGATATAAATTGTTTAAGTGATAAAAATTGTTTATGTGTTTAAATTTTCGCAAAATATAACTGTCATTCATGCATGCATATTCCGCCACTCCTGGCATTTATTTTACATTTTTTCTAAGGGTGACGACGCGGGATGAGTTGCGGTCATACCTTCACTAAAAAACCTTTAATATATTTTTTGGAGGTCTCTAAGTTCGAGTGGGCATGCGGTCATCCCACAGCCTTAGAGAGCCCACCCCCAGCTTGTCCGCTTAGGTAACCTGTGTCATTCATTCGAAAATCACTCTAGAAAAATTAGCGTAGAGTAGAACCAAATCCCTATTGATATAGCGCATGCTAACCATAGACCGGTTTGGGTATCTCAGACCTACCTAAATCGGACAGGAAAGATACCTTACTGTGTTCAGATAGTGTAAAACCTGAAGACACTGCATCCCACTATTTGCTATTTGGAAGCATTATTGTGTCATGCGTGAAATAAATTATTGTTCCTAGGGGCGGGCCGATGTCTCCAGACGTGTAGTTTGATATGGTTATAGGTCCACCACTAGGTTTAGTGATGTGGTAGGAAGGATTGACTAATGATCAGAAGAAAGAAATAAAGAGTTGTATAGGACATCTACCTTCGTTGATAGATATATTTGGGGATCGATACTTTAGAGATCATTACTGGTTATTGGGATAATGACAGAATGGTGTTCAGACTTAGAGAAATAGAGATGGCTCTCACGTTAGAAAAAATTAGAGATGTCTTGAAAAGTGTAGGAAGTGCTAACGGGTCCAAAAAGAAATTAGCCCAAAATATTCTTATCCCTCACAAACCTACCCCAAAAGAAATCAAAGACATGTTTGCTGTCAAAAAAGTCGATTGAGCACAAGGACCCACTATAGCCTTTAGAGAGTTATATGGGAGGTATTCACCCAAACAGGGGTACGGAATCACATCCTTGAGTTTTCCTCACCCCAATCCTGGGAAGCCAATCAAACACTAGCATTTATTACCTGTCTACTGGGAACCATGGTATTTCCACTAAATGCCCCCTAGCTATTGATACCCGAGTTTTCTTTGTTGCCTATGCTGTTCTTAGGGGAGTTACAACAAATGGGCTTACCAAATATTTTGATATCATCCCTATTATCCTATAAGATATGTACCGAGCTTTGGGAGAGTGCCACAACCATTATTATTATTTCCAGGGTTGCAGCCTCTTAGTTCAATGGTGGATACTTAAGCATTTAGATAGGAACATTTTATCTACCCGCCGAGATCCGGCCCTGAGAGAGAATGACTTGGGAGTCACTGCTATGCCCTGTGGGGTTCAAGATGAAAGAGGATGGGCTCACATCTTTTCCAGACTGAGAGAAGGACATATCAGGTGGAGGGTACCTGATTTTCATTCCAAAACTGTTTGTGTCAAGAGCTGTAGGCATCCATATCTACCGCTTATGGGCATTAGGGGAATCAGACCCTACGCGCTTTGTGGAGTACAGACCGATTTGGTATGAGACAGGTTATTCCGAATGTGGGTAATATAGGAGAATTTGTACGAGATTATGAAGAAGGTCGTATCGAAGGTATAAAAGATGCTCAGAAAGATTGGAAGAATGTGATAAGGGAAGATAAGTTGGATGAGGATCCAAACAATTCAAGTCACGATGAAAACTACTACGAGTGGCTTAAGGCCGAACTAGCTGGTAGGGCCGTATCTGTATAAATTTCCCGAGGATAGGGAGGTCGTGAATGCAATTTAAGTTAGAAGAATGAAACGACGAATAGAAAGAAGAGAAATGGATCATCAAGCAAAGACAGAATATGATCAGGAGATGATTAAGAGTTTGACAGACGAGGCAGATGCTTCATTGAAGAGCTTGGAATGGCTTGACACTTTTTGTTAAGAAAGCCATAGATACGGGGACATTATAGACTGATGATCAGAGGGGTCAATGGATCGGGACAGCATTGATGCTAGCCTATGTAGCCATTCAGACCGCCCTCCGAAGGGCCAAGAAGGTGCGAGATGACAGATTTTGTCCGCGTGGAGTGGACTTTTCGATTATTGCATTTACTTTAAAAAGCTTTTGTAATCCCACTTGGGAAAATATCATTTGAAAAAACCGGATTTTTATTTTTTCGGAATAGTACATTGGTTTTACATGTGGCACAATTCTGCTTCATACACTAGTAGCCTCGGAACAACAAGGTATAGGAAAGCGAATTATATATCGTCCAAATGCTTATTTGATGTAACTACTTTGTGTGAAAATCGTATATATTGTTGAAAGCTCTTGATTGGCCCACATTCCGGTCACTACCCAAAAGAAAAACTAATGAAGTAAACCCCCTAAAACAAATTTAGCTCCACTTTTAAAAAAAGGCTGATTTGCTAATAGGGAATGGAGACTCCAGACAGCTTGAGTGCAACTTCACCTTACGTCAACCTAGTCAGTGACAACGAGAGCGCGGAAGCAATAAGTGAGAAAAATCGATAATGGGACGATAGAATGGCCCTAGCCACTGCTAGAATGAAAGAGGTTGTACAAACCACTAAGGCAGCCAATGAAAAAATGAAAGAAGCAGAAACTCTCCTGGCTTATGTTGAGGAACTAACAAAGCAACACCCTATCAATCGGGTAAAATAGGAAAAGGCACCTGAAGCTCCACTCGAGTGTTATGTCCCGCTCAATCAACAAGAAGGGCTTGACCTCATACCATATGGAGACGACGAACTACTTATCCCCAATCTGAAAGTTTATGGAGACCCGCACGAATCTCAGCTCGAGGAACCTCTAGCTTCATGTACAATTTTTCTTAAGGGCACAGGATCACACAATTGGGGTACGCCAGTAGAATTGTCCAAACAAGAACTCTTGGAGACCTTAGGAAGTTTTAGAGTGTATGCGCAAAGCCCAAATCTGTTGCCACCATGCGCTCCTTCTATGATTTACAGAAAATGCCTCTACCATCGAAGTCAGTCAAGCATTGGAAAGGAAGCTTATCCAATGGATTGACCAAGGGAGAATTAGCCAACTGTGGGGACCCCATTCTCTCCTGACTCATGACCGAGGAAGAAATCATCTAGAAAGGATATCAAAGGTTAGGTTCTGGAGGAGCGACTTTTCCAAATTCGAAGAGTCATACGCCAGGATCCACTCCCTACTATGTAGCGTGAAGAAGATAAGAGCAGTGCCACAAACCTATCAGGGTCGCCCAGGATCTCCGAAAAAAAGAGTTTGTGTGTATCACCATGGCCGCCCTGGTCACGACATTGAGGAATGCGTGGATTTCAAGCTTGAACTAGAACGCCTCGTGAATGAAGGCCATGTTTGCATTGTCGCAGGAAGACAAGGATAGAAGATAGAGATGAAGAAGACAATGAAGACTTGCTTAGTATGGTTGGGTAGAAAAAAACATAAGTATCCCTTTACAGCTTTCAATAAGATAGAGTATCCCCTTCCCTTTTTATGTAAACGGAACCACGCCGACATGATGTCCCGTTGGGGATACGTGGGAAGCCCATTTAAGGCCTGGTCAGGGTACAAAACTAAGTTTCAGGTAGCATAGGAAAAAACCTTTTCTGTGTATGCCTGAACTACGGATGGACCTGATTTCCCTTTGGTAGGATACGTAGGAAGTCTATTTAAGACTCGGTCCTTTTATAACAAAAATCTAATTTCCCCTTAGCACAGGATGGGTAGAAGCAAATCAACCATACAAACCACTTACCGAAGAAGTCAATATTCCCAAAAATACAAAAAAGACCAAAATATCCTTGGAATGTGAATTAGTCAAGAGTCGAAATAAAATGTATGACTCTGTGTGTTATAAATTGCAAACAACGTGATATTTTGTGTTTCATGCTTAAATCTAACGCTAACTTGGGAGCTTTTAAGTTGTTTTCTCTTATAGACAGGGGTTGATTCGCTGGCACCAGTTACTCGGTCAAAAGCTGCCACAACGTCCTTAAACCCTCAAGAAGAAAACATGCCTGAAACTCCGCCACCGAACATAACTGCTTTAGTTGAAGGTACCCCAACAGCTGGCATAGCTGGAATGCCTTTGGAAAAGGCTGTTAGCCTGCTGATGAGGCAATTGGCTAAAGCTAGAGAGGAAGCGGACCGCCTGAGGGCCAAAAAAGAAAACGCTACTAATGTTGAAGCTAGGAGACCTCCACCCACTTTTCCAAATCTGGATTTACCAATTCCTAACTATTTCTCGCAAACCCAGACTGGGGCTACTTTTCAAACTCCACTACACCAAAATACCACCCATGTGGGGAATCCCTCCGACCAAACCCCAGCTTTTCAATCACCTGCTCATGCTACAAACGCAAATTCTCATCAAGTCCCTCGGGCAACAGGAGTTCTTGTGATTCACCCTGTGCAATCAAATGTCACTTTTCAAGACCATGTCACCCATATTGACTCTTCGCCAGAATTGGAGAACATGAGAATGTTCTTTGAAGCAAGAATAGACAAAATCGAGAAGGAGATAGGGAAGAAAATTCTGAACTGGAACATGGCTCAAAAAAGAAAGAGGGGTTAAGATACTCTGATTTGTGCATACATCCGAACCTAGGCCTACCAGAAGGCTTCAAAATTCCTAAGTTTGATCACTTCAATGGGTCGGGCAATCCCAGAGCCCACTTAAGGGCCTACTTTGACCAGCTGGTTAGAAATGACGGAAACGAAGCTTTGCTCATGAGGTTGTTTAGTTGAAGTCTGTTAGGAACGGCTATGGAATGGTTTACCTCTCAAGACGTGTTAGATGGAAAACATGGGAAGAAATGGCAAGTTCATTCATGGAAAGATTAAAACTAATATGTGAAAAATGTGCCTGATCGCTTCTCATTGGAGAAAATTCGTCATAAATCGACTGAAACCTACGGTACCAAGAAGCGGATTGCTTTGACAAAATGATAACTATGAAAGGGAGTTTCTTTACAGATTTAGTTGCCGTTGGGGAAGATATCGAAGATGGCCTCGAGAATGGCGAGATTGTAAGCGTATTTAAACGGAAGCGGGTGCGTGCGGCGGCCGCGGTGGCAAAAGAAAAGAGAAGATATAGCCTATGTTTCTAGAACTACTAGCGAAAAAGCAGGAAAAGAGATGACCCCGAAAATCCGAGATAACTACCAATCGCCTCCACTAACCAACTATATAACCGCTGATATAGCCGGATGTGCGTGCTACGCACGACTCGATTATCAAGCTACAAACAAATTATCAAATACCGGCACCAAAGTAACCGAACTCCACGACTAAATTATCGAATGCCGGCACTGATAACTAAGCTCCAAAGCCGGACTTTCAGAACCGGACTTCATGATGCAAACTATGAGGCACCCGAAAAGAAACCCATGCGAGCATTCACTCCTTTTTTAGAATCCAGGACTAGTTTATTTAGGAAGCTAAGAGACGCCGGGCGAATGAGCCTTTGTTCCACCAAAACACCTGTAATCCCACGGATCGATGGTACGAAGTCGAATTTCACTTGGGCTGCCATTCTAACCAAGTTGGCCGTACTAACGAATATTGCATAAACCTAAGGCACAAACTACAAGATATGATTGACAATCATGAGCTTATCTTAGAACCAACACCTCCAAATGGAGATACAAATCCACTCCGAGAGCATGGAGGGAATCAAATTCACATAATAGAAAAAGGTGATGAATGGGAAGAGAGCCCGATGATAATTCGTCCAGATATTGAAGGGTTAGAAAGCACCGTCGCCTCGTTGTCTTTACAGGAGCGAAAATAAGTGTTAAGCCCTTTGACAAAGAAGTATGAGACATCTGTTGTAGCCAACAGAGAGCCTTTCGTGCTCAAATATCCCTCAACAGTCGCTCGAATTCATAACGAGCCATTCATACTCAAAACATCAGGATCAGTTGAGAATGAACCCTTTGTGATCAAAACGCCGTACCAGATAATGATCAATAAAGAAAAATAGATAGCTGCTGTGGTTCAGGGTATAACCAGGTCATGAAGGTGTTATGCCCCAGAAGAACCTGTGCTCGAAGCACCACATCACAAAAACCCTCAGAAAAGACCAATCGGCGAAAGCGGCGAAAACACGGAGGCAAATGCCAGTCAATGATTATTCGATCATCGAGCACCTGCATAAGACTCCTGCCAGGATATCGGTAATGTCATTGCTAATCAGTTCTCAACATCGCTTGGCCTTGATGAAAGCTTTGGATGAAGTCCAAGTACCCGCCGGCACTACAAGTGAAACATCGGCTCAGATCGTGGGGTATGTTGTACGAGCGCATACGCTATCATTTTCTGATGATGAATTACCAAGGGAAGGGAAGTCCCACAATAAAGCCCTGCATATAATAGTCAAATGTCGTGACAAGATTATCCCTCAAGTGTTGATTGATGGAGGAGCTGGGTGAAATGTATGCCCCGTGACGACTTTGAAACAACTTGGATATGATATTGGCAAGATGCGGAAGTCGGACCAACGTAAAAGCTTATGATGGTCCAACCAATGACCCGATTAGAGAAATAGATCTACACATACAAATGGGCCCCACTGAGTTCGTAGTGGAGTTCGTCATCATGGACATCAAAACAAGCTATAACCTATTATTAGACGACCGGTTTGCGTACGCGAAGTTGCAACATCTTCATTACATCAGCCTCTCAAATTCGTATGGGATGATCAAGAATTCGTGATTCACGGTAAATAAAGTGTCCATAACTATCCGGACAACTCTGTACCAATCATAGAGAAGTCACCAGTGGGCGCTGATTTTCACATCATTGAACTAGCCATGATAGATCGTAGGGGAGATGATGAAGATACCCCTATGCCACTGGTCTACAAAGTGGTTGCTACAACTATGTTAAGGAGTGGGTTTGAGCCCGGAAAAGGTCTGAGAAAGAACTTACAAGGAATCAAAGAACCAATGAGTACCAAAAATGGGAAATATCGATTTGGGGTTGGATACGAGCCATGCGAGGCAGAAGAAGAAGAAGTAGAATATGGGCCGAGAGGTCCCGTTGAAATGAGAAAGTTGTTCCCTCATCTATACCAGTCCTTCACAGCATGCCCATTGGGTCACAACAGCGAGGATCCGAAAGAGGGTTTAAGGACGTTGTTTTGGGAAGAAGAATGTGCAGCCATCATTGAAGAATGCTTTGAAGCATTAGAGATTCGCCATGCCGAACTAGGATAGACAATAAGCGGATGGACTTCTACTCTGTTGTTCACTCTGCGGTAGAAAGAATGCTCATTTTCAGAAAAAACGGCGAAAGTCGGCTTTGAGGCCCGGCTTATCGCCTTTTCATGTTTTTATTTACGTGTTGTTTAATAATGGAAATGGCTCGATGTTCCATTCCGAGTCAGGACCACAGTTTGTACCACCCTTTTAAAATTTCAATGAAAATGCCTCAAAGTATAATAAAGACAAAATCATTTTACTATACCTATATATATATATATATATATATATATATATATATATATATATATATATATATATATATATATGGAAGGAAATGGCTCGATGTTCCATTAAATTCGGGACCACGGTTGTACCACTCTTTTAAAATTTCAATGAAAACTCCTCAAAGTTTATAATAAAGACAAAATCATTTTACTATACCTATATATATATATATATATATATATATAATAAGTTACAAAATTGCTTTGACATGATTAATAACCGTGTTATTTTGTTTTACGAGAATATCTGAGAGGCCACAAATAATGTCATGACATGTTACGAAACAAGTAAAAACGACGATGAACAAAATGACGATCAAGAAGAAGGGATAACTGAATCGGAAGAGTTGATAGATGTCGAAGAAGAATACGAGAACAGACCAACGCCAAACCTAGAGGAAACAGAGGCAGTTAATCTAGGAAATGAAGAGTTGGTTCGGGAAACTAGAATAAGTGTGCACTTGACAGAAGCTGAGAAAGAAGGGTATCGGAGTCTGCTGAAAGAGTATGAAGATGTCTTCGCTTGGTCATACGCCGATATGTCGGGTTTGAGTACTAACATTCTTGCCTATACGTTGTCAATCCTTGAAGGATTTGCCCCGGTAAAACAGAAAATCAGGCAGCCTAAGTGTCACGACCCAATTAGAGGGCCATAACGGGCACCCGGAGCTAACCTACCGAGCACCTCTGAACATACATCTCATAATCATTTCTTGGTGGTCCATAAGCTAGCTCATGTGCGTTATACTCTGTAAGGACATGTATCACAAGATAATGGCACGTCTTTATGCAATCATCAACAATAAGCTTTGGAATCTCCAAAAAATGAAATCAAGAAAATTATGAAATAAACTCAATAATCTCATAATAGCATCAAAACCATAAGCTTTGGAATCTCCAAAAAATGAAATCATGAAAATTATGAAATAAACTCAATAATCTCATAATAGCATCAAAACCATAAGCTTTGGAATCTCCAAAAAATGAAATCATCATCATCATCATGGAGCATACTTATCTTTAGCATCATAAGAAACTCTAAGAATCATGAACTTCTAGCTTTTGGGAATAAGGATATTATGAAAAACATGTATGGGTTCATAAGAAAAGAATCATGCCTTTAGAACGAAAGGGACTAGCCTTAACATACCTTTAGTCTCCTTAACTATTTAACGTTTATCCTCCCGAGCTCGTAAATCTACATTCAAGAGAATTCATACTATTGTTAGGCTTATCGTTGTATGTTTGTCTTAAGTTTTCAAATTAAATCACTTTGGAATCTGCCAAAAATCGGGCAGCATCTCCCATGTTTATATCCCTAGCCCGAAATCACAATACCAACAACCAACAACAACAATAACAATACTGGCATCAATAACACCATCCTCAGTACCAAAATATTTCATAAAACATCCCACACAATGTTTATCCAAATTCCCCACCAACAAATTTGCTATACGATTATTTAATAGTTCTATCTCCCTAAATAAATCTAAATCAATATGAATAAGGAGAGATTCTTACCCTATTCCCACTAGAGCCACAATATCTTCAACATTCACCTTGATTTCAAGCCCAGATTCCCCGCAATACGATATTATAATCGCAACTATACCTTTGTCCGAACCTAAATCCATAGATTCCACTTGATTCGCGCTAAAATTTTATAAACGGAAGTTGGGGGAAAGTTCCATAGAGTTTGGGATGTTTTGAGGGGTATTTGGATGAAAAATGAGAGGGTAAACCCCCTTTTATAATGTACTAGAGTCGGCACCGACCTAGAATTTGCTCAGCATGTTCGGGCCACCTTGGGGCTCGTTCCCGTTGAGTTATCCCTTACTCCTCTACCCGTTCGCACCACCTCCAGGCACGTTCAGGCAGAGTTAATCCCTGCTCTGGCAACCTATTTTAAATTGCTCGTAACGTTTGATTCCGATGTTGGATCGATGCGCGATTTATTGTGTTGGAAACTAGACTTCATGAACTTCATTTTAGGCTTTTACTTTACCTCAAAACTCTTCATATGCTAAAAGATATTCTTTCCTCAAGTTAGACCAAAATTATCGTACAAAATCCTACCCACCAAAGTTCCAAAAACTTAATCCCCTTGATTCTCTTGTTCTCCAATCCTTCCATGACCTATCGCATGAGCTTAAACCCTCATAACCATAAGATAAGCACACATAATCTCATATATCTTCGACAATAACTCCAGTGTCCACCATTGAATAACTAACACCTAGCGAATATCAACGTACACAAACTACGAGGTGTAATACTAAGCCTGATGTCAGCATCCGAATTAAAGAAGAAGTGGAAAAATATATTCAGTCAGGGGTTGTTAAGGTGACACCGTACCCGACATGGTTGGCAAATATAGTCTCGATACCAAATAAAGATGAGAAATAAGGATCTGTGTGGATTATCGTGACCTTAACCGCGCTAGCCCAAAGGATAATATCCCACTCCCGAACATTCACATACTCATTGATAACTGCGCCAAGCATGAGGTGCAATCTTTTATGAATTGTTACGCGGGCTATCATCAGATACTGATGGATGAAGAAGATGCTCAAAGACGGCGCATTCATCAAGCCATGGGGGTGTATCATTATCGGGTAATGCCTTTTGGACTCAAGAACGCCGGCCATTTCTTACGAGGGCGATGACCGCTATCTTTCATGATATGATGCATATAGAGATTGAGGTGTATGTGGATGACGTCGTCATCAAATCCTAAATGGGTGAGGACCACCTCGAACATTTAAGTAGATTCTTTGACAGACTCCGCAAGTACAATTTGAAGTTAAATCCTGCAAATTGCGCGTTTGGAGTGCCTGCGGGAAAATTACTGGGGTTCGTAGTCAGTCGTCGTGGTATTGAGTTAGATCCAGCTAAGATCAAAGCAATCAAAGAACTACACCGCCAAGAATGAAGAAAGAGGTATGAGTTTCTTAGGAAGGTTGAATTACATCGGATGCTTCATCGCCCAGTCCATGGTGATAGTAGAGCCAATCCTCAAACTCCTCAAGAAAGATGCTCCAACTAAATGGATAGAGGACTATCAGAAAGCCTTTGACACAATCAAGAGATACCTATCAAATCCACCTGTTTTGGTCCCGCCAAGGCCAGGAAGTCCTTTGCTGCTATACATGTCAGTATCAAAAAATGCTTTTGGATGCATGTTGGCACAAAATGACAAAACAGGCAAGAAAGAGAGAGCTATCTATTACATCAGTAAGAAGTTCACACCCTGTGAATCCAGGTATTCCTTGGTGGAAAAGACGTGTTGGGCTCTGACTTGGGTGTCTCAGAAGTTGAGACATTATATGGCTGCGTACACGACTCATTTGATCTCAAGAATGGATCCACTAAGGTACATCATTCTCTAGCCTATGCCTATAAGGAAGTTGGCCAAGTGGAAAATGCTATTAAGTGAATTCGACATTCAATATATCGCACCGAAAGCAGTCAAAGGGAAAGCATTAGCAGATCTACTGGCAGGAAGCCCAATAGATGACAATCCCATACCTGTGTGGGCTTACTTCTCGGATGAAGAAATAATGACAATTGAAGGCGAAGAAAGTGAAGATGAGTTAGGATGGAAAGTATACTTTGATGGAGTGGTCAACTTTAAAAGATCAGGAATCGGAGCCGTCTTAGTTTCAGATTCGGGCCAATATTATCTGGTGGCAACCAAGTTGAGCTTCGATTTTTTGCACCAACAACATAGCTGAATACGAAGCATGTATCTTGGGTCTATGTTTAGCCCTCGACATGGATGTAAAAGAACTTCAGGTAATTGGCGATTCGAATTAACTAATCCATCAAATTCGAGGAGAGTGGCCACCAAAAATGAAAAGAACATATCGTATGTTGGACTTGTGCAAAGATTGGCAGATCGGTTCCAAGAAGTCAAGTTCAAACACATACCAAGAACCCAGAATGAGTTTGTTGATGCATTGGCAACAATAGCATCCACGATTCAACATCCCAATAGTAGATACATTGATCCTGTCAAAATTGAGATCAGAGATCAACCAACCCACTGTGCTTTCGTAGAGGCGAAGGTTGGTGGAAAACCTTGGTACGTTGATGTTAAAATGTTCTTGGAGAAATGAGAATATCCCGAAGGGATCACCTTAAATCAGAAGAGGACTATCAGGAAGTTAGCGAATGGTTTCTTCCTCAACAAGAATGTCCTGTACAAAAGAACTCCAAATTTGGGATTGCATAGATGTGTTGACTCTGTCGAAGCTACAAGAATGATTGAAGAAGTGCATGTGGGAACCTGCAGGCCTCACATGAATGGGTTCGTGCTAGCCAAGAAGATTCTAAGAACTGGATATTACCGGATGACCATAGAGAGTGACTGTAGCAAATTCGTCCAAAAATGCCACAAGTGTCAGATTCATGGAGACTTGATAAAGGTCCCTCCGACAGAACTGAATGCTATGACGTCACCTTGGCCATTCACCGCTTGGGGCATGGATGTTATAGGACCAATTGAGCCAGCTGCGTCAAACAAACACCATTTCATTTTGGTCGCCATAGACTACTTCACCATGTGGGTGGAAGTGGCATCTTATGCATCAGTAACAAAGAAAGTAGTCGCAGATTTTGTGTGCAATAACATCATATGCCGATTTGGTATCCCAGAATCAATCATAACAGACAATGGGGCTAATTTGAACAACCACTTGATGAAAGAAATGTGTGCGCAATTCCGAATCACTCACCGGAATTCAACCGCATACCGGCCACAAATGAATGGGGCAGTGGAAGCCGCCAACAAAAAAATCAAGAAAATCCTCTGAAAGATGATTGATAACTACAAAGACTAGCATGAACAATTGCCTTATGCATTACTGGGATACGGCCCTACCGCCAGGACTTCAACTGGAGCCACTCCGTACCTGTTAGTGTATGGCATTGAAGCAGTAATACCAGCCGAAGTAGAAGTCCCTTCACTTCGAATAATACAAGAAGCTGAGTTGGACGATGCAGAATGATCCGCAAGAGGTATGAGCAACTGGCTCTGATAGATGAAAAAAGGATGATTGCTGTTTGCCATGGTCAACTATACTAACAAAGGATGGCGTGAGCTTTCAACAAACATGTGAGAACTAGGGTTTTTCAAATCGGGCAATTGGTGTTCAAACGAATATTCCCTAATCAAAAAGAATACAAAGGAAAGTTCACACCAAATTGGCAAGGCCCCCATATGGTGCGAAAGGTACTATCAGGAGGAGCAATGGTACTTGCAGAAATGGATGGTCAAGAGTGGCCAAGGGCAATAAATTCAGATGCCATCAAGAGATACTACGTGTGAAGAAGAAGACAGCTGCGAGGATTTAGAGTTTCCATAGTTTAGGTTTTCTTTAGTTGCATTCCCTTTGCTTGTAATTTTGCATTTTTCTCAGAAAAAACCAAATTCAAAATTATGTATGAACTACCCTAGGACCTGATTCCCTATACTTATAGGGGATACATAGGCGCTTTTCCAAGCTCGGTCGCTTTAATCAAAAAATTCAAAATAACGTATTCTAAACAACCTTATGACCTGATTCCCATTTGGGAATACGTAGGCGCTCTTTTGAGTTCGGTCTCACAAAAAATTTCCAATATGTTTACCTCGAACTACATTTCGACCTGATTCCCGAAACGGGATATGTGTAGCGCTCTCCCGAGCTCAGTCATTCCAAACGAAATTCCCTATAAACCTTAGAAAACCTCAGAAATGATTTAGCAAGAGAAGATAAAGGTAACCCCACGAGGAAGCTGGGGCCGAGTTTTTGAGAGGACCTCAAAAAATTCTTTTAAAAATATCAGTTCTAAGGAACGGACTGATTAAAATTTCTACACTGGGGCAGATTTTTTAGAAGGGTCTCAAAAATTTCTCAAGCGTGGTGAAATCAAGAAATGACAAGTACACACTTACACTGGGGCAAAATTTTTGAGAGGGTCTCAAAAATCCTTCGACATAGCGAAACTCGAGTTGGCATAAAGACGTATACAAACTGGGGAAACATTTTCGAAAAGGATTCAAAAATTTTCACGAGTCGAGATCAAGAAGAAGAAGAAGAAGAGACGGAAGACCTTGCTTGAGTAACTAATGTCATGACATTAAAAGGGCGAATATAAACTATTATTTTCAAAAGCAATCATTGCACAAAAAACTTTTCTTAGCTCCGCTAGAAAATTAAAGATTTTAAGGAAAATGAGCATCTTTTCATGCTGAGATATGAACGGAGAAAGTCCGCACGCTGGAAAAGCGGTCGACCACATAGGAAACTGACAAATTTTTATGTGAATGCAGGAACAAACAAGCATGGATGTTTTACACTAACTCGTTTGCTAGAATATTTAAAACAGGGTAACGACAATAAGCCAAGTGAAAAAGAGACGTCAAGGAACAGTAGCGCAAAAGAGTGTACGAAAGGTTTATGTTACACCTCGCACTTTCAGAGCATGAGCACACCGCGTATTTCACCGTATTGATGGAGTGCCGGAGACGTTCCTTGAAGTTTTGAAAGGTACAGGCCATGAGAAGTACGTAATAAGGAAGTAAAGGATGAATTAGGATCTCATAAGTCGTAACCGGAAAGGTCAACCTTGGAACCAAAGGACATGACCCTTATCAAGTATAATTAATGATAAATATCATGTATGGAAAGTTTTGAAAGATTCCGAGATCAAGCAAATCATAGAAAATAAGTTTATCGAAAATTTGAAAAAAATTTAGCGGAATTTTGGACATAAATTTTGGGTCAACTTCGAGAGGTATATCAGGAGTTTTGAGGTGTTCAAGAGCCTAAAATGAAGTTCGTTGAATCTAGTTTCCAACGCAACAAACCGTTCGTCGATAAAACATCGGAGTAGGGAGTTAGGGGCAAATTAAAACGGACTGTTAGAAGCCCGCGAACCTACGCGGAAATTATAGAAACCACTTAAAAAGGCCCAACAATTTCGGCCCATTAGCCCAAAACCGAATTGGACTATTATATATACCTCTTAAGTCATCTAACTCATCATTTTTCATCAATTTCTTACCATCTCTCACCTCCACACCTCTCTAAAACTTCGTACAACATTCATCCAATCTCCAAACCTCTCTAAACATATCCCAAATCCTCTAGAATATTCTTCCAACTTCTACAACATGTACATATATTCCTACAAGTCTATATGACAATTTTGGTCATTTTTATTTCATTTTAGCATAGCCCAAGTCCTAGGAAGTCCTAGAAACTCCTCCAAATATATTCCAACATATTTCCAAGCCCAAACCAAGGATCAAAGTGAAGATTAAAGTGGTGAAGGGTTTCCAAGTGAGGTCTAAACTTGTCTTCGCTTCTTGAAGATGTTGGGGTGAGTATTTTTATGGTGGAGAAAGCATGGAATTGAAGTGTTCTTGAATTTTGAGGTAAGGTTTCATATTAGTTTTATGATTATAAGTTTATTTGGTAATTATGTTAAGATTTGAGGAGAAGGAAATTGGAGGAAAAGTTCAAATATGCAATTGATGATATTTTGAGTAGTGAATTCATTTGAGTTATAATTATTAGTATGTTTTGAGCATAATCTTGTTATGAGGGATACTAATGATGTTAAGGAATTGTCGTATACGAGTATATAAGAGGTTGTATAAAGTTGTTGTTATGGATTGATTATGAAAAGATGTTTTGGGATTGAATTGAGTATAGTTTGAATGTAATCTTTTGATTATGGAATTGTTAATGTTTTATTATGTTTTGGGAGTTGTTTTGAAGATTGGAGGGAGTAGAAGATATAGGGGAGATCTTTGCCGAATTTCGTAATTCTAAGGGGTTTAATTTGAAGGCTTAAGATAAGCATATGACGATAATCCTAACAATAATATGAATTCTCTTGAATGTAGATTACGAGCTTGGGAGGATAAGAGTTAAGTAGTTAAGCAGACCAAAAAGGTATGTTAAGGCTAACTCCTTTCGTTAAAAAGGCATGATTCTTATGTTATGATTCCATATATGTTTCCATAACCTTCTTACTTAAAGTTAGAAGTTCATGATTCTTAAAAGCTTCTTATGATACTAAAGATGAGATGTTTTCTATGGTGATGATGATTGTAATTCTAGAAATTCCAAAGCTTATGGTTGTAATGCTATTATGAGATTATTGAGCTTATTTCATGATTTCCTCGATTTTATTCATTGTTGTTGATCTCACCTTATAATAATTGTTCCTTCAAGGTGAGATACAGCGATGATGATTGTTCTATAATATAAATCGGAGGTTACTGACCTTACGTCACTCCGATATATATATATATATATATATATATATAGGGGATATGGGGAAAGGTGAGGCGTTATATACGTATAACCACCTGATCAGTTGGTATACTATGATATCGTCCTGGACGCGGGATGCCTGAACGCGGGATATATGGGTAAATGGATCGGGCTGCATGTTCTGCAGCAATATTATATATATATATATATATGGATCGGGCTGCACATTCTGCAGCACTATTATGTTATATATGTGTATGAGAAATGTTTTCTTTTGAATGCTAAGCATGCATGGTTTTCGCCTGATGAGGCAATCAGATGTACAGGTTATCTTTATCTCTTGTTATGTTCTATATTTCTTATTATGTTGTTATTCATGCCTTACATACTCAGTACACTGTTAGTACTAACGTCCCTTCTTGTGGATGCTGCGTTCATGCCCGCAGGTAGACAGGTAGATGGATCTGACCCCTAGAAGTTTCATCAGCGAATTCGCAAGAGCACTCCACTTACTTCAGAGCTGCAGTCTATTTGGTATTGGGCCTTATGGTCACTTGTATGCTATGTAGAGGCTCGTAGACATGTGTGTACAGATAGACGTTTCACAAGCCCCCCCCCCCCCCCAGTTCATATCGTTGTATAACATTTAGTACCCTTGTCGGCTGGTGACGATGGGCATAATTATTGAAGATGATATAGAGATGTGCCGTTATGTTGTGATATATGTCCTTATAGATTATGACATCCATGAGCTCTCTTTATGGTCCACCCAGAAATGATTATGAGATGTATGTTTAGAGGTGCTCGGTGTGTTAGCTCCGGGTGCCCGTCATAGCCCTCTGGTTGGGTCGTGATAGGTAACGAAGCCCTCTCCAAGTAAAGTTTCCTTTACGCTAACAAGTTTGTTTATTTTGCAGAGCATGAAGATTTTTACAAAAGAAAAACTTTAAAGACTACTGAAAGATATGATCACGGTACCAAAAGTTGGGTCTCCACTAAACAGTATTGATTCAAGGTATTGAGACCCCGGCCTAGACGTCACATGGCTTTCCTTGATACATTGGCTGAGTGGACGTCCAAAAATCTAAAAATTTAAAATGATGCGTTGATATAGGTATTGAAATGTCGTATTCACAATCGCGTCTAGTCCCTTTGGAAGATGTGAACCCTGTCGACGGGCGGGTATTCTTCCCCGGAGTCAAAAAAGGAAAAGTGTAAGTCTTGCCACCGAGGTAAGCTTCATTCCTTAAAATGACGATATGGATTAAACGACTATGTGCCGAAGGGAATGAGTCGTCATCCATATATATGGCCAAAAATAGGTAGCATAATTCTGAGGTTGATGCCCGCAATCGTTAAAATACTAATATGATTCCTACATCAAGATTTGCGGTTGCTATTGCAGTCTACTTCAAGTTAACGTAATCATGGTTTAGGGATAGTGGTAGTCATGAGAAAAGGCTCTGCACTTGAATATGCAGTAGTTAACTTGAAAATTCGACTAAATGTTGTAATTACGGATACGAGAGGTTAGTAGTCATCATGAAAATAATATGATACCGCACTCGATGTGCGGTCTACATTTAGTATTTTTGACTATAAGTGATGTGGTCCCGGCGAGTATACCGCAAGCTTCGTATGAGGATAACGAAGCAGTTGACGCCAGATTTGCGACAGTCACTGCAATATGTGAAAATGATATGAGTTCAAATTTTCAGGGGTGGCGGATGTCATAAGAAACAAAAATGACCCCGCACTTGAAAATACGATTTTCATTAGTAACATCTTGCTTACGAAGACGACAACTGGACTGGGGTGTGTAGGTTCGTAGAAATGCGGTATTGCCTAACCCAGATCCCAACAGAAGTTATCATTGAATGATGAAAACATCTGAAAATGAGAAAAAAAAAGCCGGTCAAAGTATTGTGATTATTATCCAGAGTAGATCATTTTTTCAAAAATACACGAAAACCACACACTTGCAGGAGAGAAGAAAGAAGACGGACAAGAATTTACGAAAAGACAGACATAATATTGGAGGATGATTTCAATGTCAACAAAATGGCAAAATACCAATCAGGTATGACTACATTAAAATCAAAATTTTTAAAAAACTAACACGCAGGACTCAGCATTTGGAGATGGCTAAAAGCTACCGAGGTAGGAAGCAAGTGTCACACCCCAATTCCGATAGGGCATGATGGGCACCCAACTCTTAATTAGAGCTGAGCGAACTCTCTGACATTCACATAATGAAACTGGACATATAATAAAGTACTTTCAGTCAAACCATAGAAATTTGCGAACGATACTCAATTAATCAAAAATCGAATAAGTCAAACTGACACATCGGCCTACATGGTCGCTTTACTCAACACATGACATCTTAACATACTAACCACAGGACATTGTCTGCAAAGTCTCTTAGAGTAAACACCTGATTCATATGAGTCGGGACAGGGCCCCGACGTACCCATACACACATATGATAACCATAATGACTCGGCACTGCTCCAGGAAGAAAATGGAGTTTACCAATCCTAGCTGATAGCCAACCATCCTAGCTGAATACTTTTACCTGCAAAACAATACGGGACTGTGTGGCATGAACACAGCGCCCCCAAGCAAAGGGACGTCAGTACGAACAATGTACCAAGTATGTAAGGCAGCAGTAATCATAAAGAATGAGATATAAGTCATAATGAAAGTATGAGAAACCACCTGTAATATGAATAGCCCCGAAGGCAGAGAATAACCATGTAAGTAGCCCCAAAGGCAATGACTAGAAATGTAAATATATACCATACCCGGCCCTTTAGTAAGGGACTTCATGAAATATAAATATATATCGTACTCGGCCCTCTAGTGAGGGTCTCGGTGAACAATGCAATGAAACTATGCACGAATACGTACCCGGTCCGGGACTCGGTGAATGATATATTAACAACATGCACGAGTAGAATATCATGAGCAACCACATGCAAACTATATCATCATCTGGGACTTAATAGAATGATTAGAATGAACCGACACTTGAGAATCAAAGACAACTGTCATGTCAAGTACCGCTGAGAACTAGAATTCATTGGAGTCATGTATGTTCATCGTTCGCTCGTTTATGTAATTCATGCCAAAAAGAAAGAAGGGATAGCCTTAACATACCTTATCCGCTCCAAGCTAACCACAAATCAGATCCCGGGCTTCCCAATCTACAACAACATTATTGATATCAAGTATTAACTATAGCGCGCTCAAAATCCAAAGCCTAAGCTAGCACGTTACTTAACAAAATTCGGGCAGCATTTCCCCTGAAAACTTAACAATCCTCGAGATTCCAATTTAGCCAAAACATCAATCAAAATACCAACAACAACAATACCAACAATTTCATATCAAACTAGAATTAAATCCATTCTTAAATCACTTCCAAAACAGCCCAATATACATTCGTATACCAATGCTTGTATACACTTGTTTATTTTCATATATACATAGTATAATGGCAACAAAAATAACAACAACTAAAACTACAACCAATCCCCATGATATTCCAGCCCACAAAGTAACTCATAACAATCACCAAATAGCCCACACGATAACAATAACAATTTATCCGATTTCTGATATAATTCTGTAGTTCTCATCTCGCAAGTTAACTGTGTCCTAGATGAATTTAAATATACCTAGGAGAGGAGGATTCTTACCTCATACGCCAAGAACTACTCTTCTTCAACCTTACTTCACTTCAAAGAAAGCTCAGATTCTACAACACGACAAAACGGAACAACGAGATCGAAGCCGTGAATGAAATTTGTTACAAAATTGGATTACATTGCTGCCCATATTTCCATAAAGAGATCTTTCCCCACTTGAGATTTTTTTTAAAAAAAATCTGTATATATATGTCTATACGTATACCAACGTGCATCACCTATTTGATTTCTAATAATAGAAAGTGATGAACAGATTGCGTTTTCTTATTTGCAAAGATATGTAATGAAATGAAAATAGAGGGCTTAAGGATTGGTTTCACCATTTACATGTGTAAGTCCTTACATTAGGTGTTTAACACTTATAACCAAAGCATGCCACATCACCATTATGTGTATGCATAGAATTGCACTTGCTGCCACTTATTCTTGACACGTGTGGTCTAGGTCCGCATAATATTTATCTAATAATCTTAATTAATTTCTTGTCTTCCAGTACAATTCCCCATTTAATTAATTACACACACAATTAATTTCTTGATCATGATTTACTTAAATAATAAATCATTTTAACACACTTCATACACTCATTATCATGATCAAGTGACATAGCACTAGTCCATAACCTCATTTGCCACACATAAAATATTATTTGCAATTATCGTCGTCACACTTTTTCATCTTAAATCATTTCGGGACTCCACTCCTTCTATACACCGAGTTCTTGATTTTCATGCTTGAGTATGACCAAATTCTCCGGGCTCGGGTAAATTTGCTCATGTTGGATTTCCTTGTCCAAAATACAGGATATTATAGCTTGGACCGTATTTCATTCAAATAAATTTCGAACCTTGACGAAACTTATTTTCTTCGATTTGTTTAACTTCTAATCCTTACGATACATCTGTACCATCACTCTAATCACCTATAAGGCTGGGGATAACCTCATTTCCATTACTAATTTTAGTTAACTCGCACGCTTTCTAACGCATGAAAACACGGGATGTAACAGCAAGAGCCAGACTCAAGACATGCGGAGCGAACGTGGAACTTTTCTTGGGCAACCGGTCAAAAACCATGTACGAGAGTCAAGCTCTCTACACCAGGGATTGGAGATCACTTCAAACATCAACACCAATAATGCTTTTCCAAAAAATCGCCTCCGGTTCGGGTTTTCAACCGAAAATAGCCAAACGGGTTCCCACATAAAGGGATATTCCTTTTCAGACTATCGAGTCGAACTACAACTGGCCGGATTCCCAAAGCCAAGGATATGTAGGCTACTCAAAATTTGAGGCTCGGCCATATTCCTATAATTATCTCGGGACACCTCGAGATAGTTTAAAGAAAAACTCTTTATTTCATAGTCCTCATAGAGTCAGAACTACAAACGGCCTAAATTCTCATATAACCTGAGATATGTAGGAAGCCCAAAAATCGGGGTCCGGCCATACTTTCAAAATTTTGCACAAAAGGAGGCTGTAATTTCTTTTATTCGATAAAAATTAGGATTGTCAAATTCGTAACTCAAGGATGGCCTTGCCCTCCTTGAACCTCAAAGGAAAAATTGTTGACACCTAATTTTCACCTCATAAAACGCGTATTTTAATTTTTCAAATTTCCCGAGTCCAAGACGAAGTAGGGATTCCATTAAAAATTTAAAAAATCAGAAATCCCGAGAAAATTGCAGAAATTGGCGTCTAATCATTATCTGTCTAAAAACTAACAATTGTAAGAAATTACGAATTATTTACTTTCATAAATATAATTCAAAAGGGAATACGTATCCCGCTCCATCTAACTCGAAAAAATTGCTAATAAAGACGACGTATGATTACGATTTATTTTTTACCGCACTTTTCACATGCTTAAATATTCTCCGGAACTATATCAATATTAGGCTTGTTTTGAAGTTAATATTTCAAATTTACGAGTTTAAATTTTTATATGCAAAAATAACTATTTTTATACGTGTATTTTAGCACTTAGTTTCATTTTAACTTAAAATGGAGGAGGGGTTGAATTTAATCTTTTTAAAAATTAAAGGGGTGGAGGGGGAGGGGGACTTATTAAAAATAAGAGGTGGAAGTTTATCAAAATAAACATTCCACCCCCCCCCCCCACTTTTCATTCCACCACCCCGACTCTTTCTCTCTCGCTCTCAGGCGACAATGGCAATTAGGTTTTTGATTGTGACTGTTCATCGAGCTATTTTCTGTTATGCCTCTCATTTGCATCATAGTAGAACCTATGGTTTCCTAGTCGGGTATTCTGTGGGAATAGAGACTCGAGTTCGAGTTTTAGAAGTAGAAAGTGTCTTACCCCATGTATAAAGGTACCAGCAGGTGTTCCTGGCAATTTACGGGATTAGAAGTTGAACGAATCGAATCGACGTGATACGAATTGAACAAAGAGAAGTACGCGAGACACCGATCATCGTCGACGGGCCTTCTTTAATGCGGCGTCGATGGACTTCTGCAGCCCTGAATCTGCAGGCTCAGGTCGACAGAGCAAGTCGATGGACCGTTGACACGTCGACGGGTCGTCGAACCGCAACGCTGTAACTTTTAACTTCCAAGTATTAATATATGGTCCAAGACCTTATTTCTCATTTCCTCTATTCCAAATCAGAGAAACCCTAGTATTTTCTCTCCCAACATTTTCCATCATTATTAGTGGAGATTTGGTAAGATCCGAGCCCCGTGAACCCGTGCTTGTCAAGAAGAAGGTTGTTTCTAGGGTTTCTTCAAGTTGGAAAGCTTAGGAAGTTGGAGTTGAAGTTGATCCTTGGAATCTTAGGCCCCTCAAGGTATGTAAATGATTTTCACCCTTGTATTTAAGTTAATTATCAAGAATTTTAGTGGTTTTAAGTGAAGAGAGGATGCTTGTGGAAGTAGTAAGTAAATGGAGGGTAAGATAGTGATTTGGGGTTATTTTTAAGAGATGATTGGGAATGGATTTAAGTATATTTTGATATATAAGTGTTGTCATTGTTGTTGTGGGTATTATGGTCAATGTTGGATCGAATGTGAAGTTGAAGAGTTGTAAGCTTATAAGGGAAATTATTGTCTACAATTCGTTAAGCTCTATACGTGTCTAAAGATAATTAGTAAGCGAGGTAAATAGTCTAATTAAGGCCTATGTTATCTTAATTGTAGACTTACAAGTTTGAGAGGTAGAAGTTGGACGATTGGATATACTTCAAGGTATGTTAAGGCTATCCTTTCTTTCTTTTGGCATGATCCTATGATACGAGTCAACAAGCGAGTAAGAGAGCTTCCATATTACTCTATTCTTAGAAGCATTAGGAGTACTTCAGTCTTTGATGTTCATGTACCCCATTTATGAGTGTTCCTTCTGTTCATGGATCCAGTTCTATGTATACAGTTTATTCATGCATTACATTCATTATATATCTATGTACATTGACCCGTGACCAGAAGGCGTTATATACTTAGATATATGTGGGGTATAAGAAAAGGAATAGGCATTATAAACGCATTACCACCTGATCAGCTGGTGCATGATGATGATATAAGGATCGGGCTGCACGTACCGCAGCAAATGTATATGATGATGGCTGCAGAGAGGCCGATATGATATGATGGGATGCCATAGAGGCTTGACAGGCGTTATATAGGCACACATACATATATACGTATGACCTATATTGATAGGCATGAGCATGCATATTATGCTCCCACAAAGGCATTGGTAGTTATACAAATTTATGCAGATACATACAGATACTAGTTCATACAAGTACATGCAGATAGTCATTTTAGCTTATGAGTTCAGATCTTATTCATGATTCTTATATACGTATTTGTTCTTATGCCTTTCATACTCGGTACATTATCCGTGCGGCTCCGTTCTTCAGGGGGCGTTCATACTGCCGAGTTGGTAGGCAGAGGTGGTCCAGCTTAGTAGGACTTCTATCCAGCAGTGGTCAGTGCGCTTCATTGATCCGGAGCTGCAGTTTGTTTTGGTATGCTAGCCTTTTGAGATATACATGCATAAGGGTATGACGGGGCCCTGTCCCGTCCTTTCTGATTTTATTCGAGTAGAGGTCTGTAGACAGTTGTATGTATTAGTCAGACGATATAGCCTTGTCGGCTTCTATTCTTTTGTGTACGGTATATGTAGCGACCTAAGCCAGCTTGCCTTTGTTCTTTCGATACGTTTATGTATATACAGGTTGTATAGAGTTCATGATGTCACCGATTTTTGAGTTCAGTTTAAGCCACTTGTGGGATCTTGATGTTCAGTAAGGTTCAGATATGAGTATAGGGGTGTTTGGTCGGTAGAGATCAGACACTCATCATGACTCATGGGTTGGGTCGTGACAGAACTGGTATCAGAGCAGTTCCGTCCTAGGGTTGTCTACAGACCGTGTCTAGTAGAGTCTTGTTTATGGGTGTGTTGTGCACCACACTTATAAACATGAGGCTACAGGCCATTTATGATGATGTCGTTCTATCTCTCTTAGATCATGCGATAGAGCCGTGTGTTAAGCGTTCATTTTCGATGATTTGTTCGATTTCGGCGATGCCGCAAAGCTACGGCCGAGAAGGGCAAGAGTGCGGCGGTGGGCCACTAGCCGTGCCCTCGGCGGGGCTACGAGGGCTCGGGATGAGATTCGAGTGAGGGCGTACGAGACTTTGCATACCCCGCCTCCGGCCTGCCCCCGGTTCTCGGCGGATGCGCGGGCAAGATGTGCGGGATCTTTGTGTAGTTATTGACTAGATTAGTAGCCGCCCAGGCTCAGCGGCCGAGTTGGTGTTGACCAGGCAGACAGGGCTAGTAGTTCGAGGGTTAAGACCTTCATTGGGTTAGGTCCTCCAGAGTTTTCCCTGATAAAGCAAAATATGGACCCCCAGGATTTTATTGATGGTATGCAGAGGACCTTGAGGGTTCTGCGTGCGAATGAGGTCGAGTCTGTCGAGTTGGCTTCGTATAGGCTTCGTGATATTGCAGTACAGTGGTATCAGACTTGGGAGTTATCTAGGGGAGAGAATGCCCCTCCAGCGGTTTGGCGAGAGTTTTTAGATGCTTTTATTCGCCATTATTTACCACCAGAGTCGACGAGCCGGCAGACGGGTTCTACACATATTGAGCGAGGGCGATGCGAGTGTCCAGGAGTATTGTGTACACTTTGATTCCTTAGCTAGATATGCCCCAGCCATGGTGGCTGAGATGGAGGACAGAGTTCATCGCTTTGTGGCTGGTCTAGGGTCACACTTGATAGATGAGTGTACGACTGCTGCATTACAGCCAGGCATGGATATCTCCCGTATACAGGCATATGCACAGAATCTGAAAGATCGTAAGCATTAGGGCCATGGCAAGAGGCTTTCAGGGAATGCATCTCCACGGCTTTCAGGTCCGAGGTTTGATCGGTCTTCTTATTCCGGAGCAGGCTAGAGTTCCAGAGCATTAGGCTCTCAGTACCGACCAGAGTTAGGCCAGGTGAGGCCACCCTTGTGGCGGTGTGCTCAGTGGGGTAGGCTACACGCTGGGCAATGTCGATTGGGATTGGATGGTTCCTATGCTTGTGGTTCAGCCTACAGAGTCTGTGGTGTTACACCCCATAGTTTCGTATGTTGAGATTCGACCTACCTTTCAGGAGGTATGTGAGCTTATATGTGTTTTTTTTTTTTTTTTTTTTTTTTTTTTTTTTTTAGCTTATATGTGTTTAACTTATAGTTATAAGGGTTTAAGTGCATATAGTGAGCTATCGAAGGATTGAGGGGCAAGTGGATTAAGGAAATTAAATTTGTTGGAACTTGAAAGAGAATACGAGGGGTAATTTTGTCCCAACTTAGAGAAAGAATATATTTTTGTAGATGAGGAGTTTTGAAGCAAGGTAAAAGCCTAAAATGAAGTTCGTCGAGTCTAGTTTCCAACCCAATAAACTGCTCGTCGATAGGACATCGGAGTAGAGAATTATGCACGTTACAAGTTCGGCTGACAAAGCAAAAATGCGTGCTACAGTCTTTGCTACAGCAACCGCCTTGCTACAGTGACCCCGACCCGAATTTGACCCACTATTTAAGGACCAAATCTGATCCAAAACCTCATTTTTTAGCCAAGAACCCTCCAAATATTTCCCCAA
>NW_026725334.1:0-69553 GCF_029784015.1 Lycium ferocissimum
AAATTTTTTCGTTTTCCCCCCTTTATACTCGGTACATATTCGAATGCGACCCCTTTTCTTCGGGGTGCTTTTCATCCCGTGTACCCGGATGATCGAAAACTTTGCTGGAGGTTTCCGAGATTGGCGAGCCCCATTTCCTCGGAGTGTCCCCAGTCGGACTACGAGTTGTGATTCCCGATTTGTGTTAGAACTTTGCGGACGAGTCGTAGGTGCGAATGCATGTGTCTTGAGCGACCTGTTTGCTATGGTGGCTGAATGGCCTATATGTTTGTACGTGTATGTATGTTCGGGCGATGTACATTCCGCACTGCCCTACGGATTGATCGATATGTTTGTTATGTTTGATACGCGCCGCCTAAGACGATGTCTATTATCGGTTCCTTTGAAAGTCTTTACGTACGGCTTCGTGTGATTTGATGCGGAAATTTGAAGGGAATATGTATGAAATTGGAGTACGAGGGTTCGCTCGGCTCCGTATGTGGGGCGGGTGCCCGTCACACCGATCAAGATTAGGGTGTGGCATGTATTCATGCTTTATATACTCGGTACGTATTTCGTGCGAGCCCCCCTTTCTTCGGGGAGGCACGTTTCATGCCCGCGGTACGGATGCTCGTTTTGATGATTCTTGACTTAGGACTTCTACTCATTTGTCTTGGAGTGCTTTCCGTTGTTAGCCTAAACTTTAGCACGTATCTATTAATATATGTATATGTTTATCCAGGGGTACGGCGGGCCTGTCCCGTCATATGTTACTGTTGCCACTCTTAGAGGTCTGTAGACATATGTGTGGGTTGTGTATAGTTATTGTTCAGTTGTGTCTGTATGACTTATGTTTGGGGGTATTCCCGTTCGTAGTGGCGACCTTGTCGGCTTGCGTAGATATATATATATATATATATATATATATATATACATGTTTTGGAAGTATTGTGTACGGTAGCCTTGTCGGCTCGTGTATAGCGGGGACGTTCCCCTATATTATGATAGCCTCGCCGGAACTTATATACGATATTATATCATTAAAAGTTGTAACTCCTCAGGAGACGGGTTGTTGTGATATATATATATATGCGACAGTTTTGAGGCGACGTCATGCCTTTTTATATATAAGTTCTTATCATGCTAGTGTGAACTGATTATAGCTAACAGGTATGTATACGAGTGTCCAGCTCGGACACTAGTCACGGCCTACGGGGTTGGGTCGTGACAGTAGGACTCTGCTTTTGGAGTCAACAGTGACAGGGATGTTCGATTTTTAATGAGGAAGAAATTATAATTAATGACCACAGAGGTGTGGTAGGACAGTAATTGGTTTGGAAAATTAGAGTCAGTTCGAATGGTTATTGATGGTATTCAGGGGTGGTGCATTCATTCCAGGTCAGTATTGAATTATTAGAACTTGATGGACAGTGTTCATAGTTGTAGCGGGACTTATGGATTTCCAGTAAATCACCTTTACGGATTCGATGAGTTTCAGTTCAGATTTGAGGTATGACAGGTTTACCGAGCTTTATCAGGGTTTGCAAGTGGACTTGATGATATTTTACTGGGAGCAGCTATTCGGACAAATATAATGGTTTCATCGATAATTGGTAATGATTTGAAAAGGTACTATAGTTGCGAGAGGTCTTAAGAGTGATCAGATAGTTTTCTACAGACCTTTCTCGGCAAGGTATTTAGTGGTATGCTTTCTGTTTTGTGATTAGAAGGTATAAGAAGACTTGTGACTACAGAAGTCAGTTGTGAGTAAGACCAGTTTTATTGCGTATAGTTCTCGGATAAAACAAGAATTCTTTTCTAGCGAGAGTAAGTCATGGTTTCGGGCTTGTGTTTATGTGTTTTTAAGAAATCGTGGCAAGAAGGACGGCCTTAGAAAGTGTGAAAGAAAGGTTAGCGGAATCAGGGTATTACACCGGATCAGAGTAGGCTATGATCGTGTCTCTGTCCAAAGGTTTGTGTTGTTTGAGGAATTTTTGTGAAACTTATTGATCGCTTTCAGGGGTATGGTTATGTCGAATCAAAGAATGTCGGTAAGAACAGCTCTTTTATTCGAGAATATGTTGTGAGAGCATTTCGAGTATGGTAATATGTAAACTGGGTCTTTTAGTTAAGTTAGAGGAAGTTTGACTAATAATGTGAGAGGGCAGTGATTGTGGCGTGCTTCATGCCGTGGAGGTTTACGTGTTGTTATGATAATGATTCCTTGGTTACCGTCAGCTTTCATACTCTTTTTCTTCATTCAAGGACAAATGATTGTTTAGTTGGTATTTCATGTAATGACCCATTTGTTCGTTACAGTGTTTTTGACCTTTTTGCCCCCGTTAACCCTTCGCCAAGCCTATTAATACAATTTTGACCCGCGGGGACGGAGAGCACGATTCCCGAGGTCATCGGGTGAGTTTTAGTAAGACTTGTGAATTTGAGCCTTTAAGCGAAAAATATTTGACCCAAAGTTGACTTTTTAGTAAACGAACTTTTTTTTTAAATTCCGTTGATTCTGACAGTTCCGAATGGTTGTTTTGACTTAGTGGGATGTTTGGTTCGATTCCCAAGGCACTTGGGAGCGTTTTGGGACATGGGTTGGAAACTTGGATTTAGGCCATTAGGGGTTGACTAGTTCAAATGGACCACCGTTGGAAATTTCAAAGCCGCAGATGAATTCGTAGCGCGTTTTTATGTTTGTATACATGTTTGTTGTTTATCTTTGGGGCCTCGGGTGATAGCCGGATTTCGGGTTTTGACATGCCAAAACTAATTATTCAACAAATTTGATTGATTGATACGAGTTCATTTTCTGTTACAATAAATTGGTGAAACAATAGTCAGTCCAATGGCTGCTTCAGTGGCTACAATAGCTATCACAAAAATTAAGAAAATGTCTCCTTTTAATTGACGATTATCAAAAAAATCATAAAATGTTACAAAATTTATATTAACCGCATTCAATATAAGTTCAAGACACATAAGGGCTCTAACCATATTTCGACTCCAGACTCGCTGCAGCAGTCTCGATGTAGCGAGGGAGAGACTGCTGTAGCGGCGAGGGACTTCGTGGTGGGTCGCCCAGCGAACGGGTATCCACTGAGGCGGACTCGCTATAGCATGTTAGAGCCGTTGTAGCTGCTGGTCGGTATTTCAAGTGAGGCACCATAGCGGGCCCCTGGCGGTTATAGAGAGCTCGCAGCAGCGGGTGTCCTTATTCTTTGCAGCGAGTGACGGGCAGTGTTTCTGTATTTTCATAAGTTAAAAACCATTGAACCCTATCATTTTCCTTCATCACTTCCTAAGCACACTTTGGGCGAATTGATCAACTTATGGACTGAATCCTCTTTGAGGCAAGGTCTATGACCCTAGAATTCATCGTTCACCTTTCTAGATCCTTAATCCATGCTTAGAATCATTAGAATCAAAGTATAGAAGATGAGTTTTACGATAATTTCTTGAAATGGGTTTTAGACTTCCTAATTAGAAATTAGTGATGAAATTTACTAGTATCACCATAGAATTTGATGGATTCATTGTTGTTAAGCTTATTTCTTCCATTTTTGATGATTAATTTGAGGATTAAAAAATTAGTATTCTTGCCCTAATTTGAGGGTTTTGCTTTAAATCCGAATTAGGCTTAATCTTGAGTTATTTTAGCAATTGAATAGTGGGTTTTAGCATCTAGAGTATGAATTACATATCCCACCTTCAAATTCGCCCCCCCCCCTCCCCCCAATTTTCCATTTTACCCTTACGGGTCCGTTTTCCCAAATCCATAGGTTAGAATTTAACCTAACTAGAAGTATAGCAATATGGGTATCATTCTTCTTGATTTCTAATGTACAGCTACAATAGGATTAGACTTTGAGTATTTGGAGGCGCAAAAAATAGCAAGGCTAAGGTGTGACGGTTCGTGGCTCCTGTTCGGCTTTCCAGGTAGGTTACGGCTTACTTTTTTTGTTAGACTTCGGTTAGCGAATCATATGTAGAGTTTGTGATTGATGGAGAAAGCATGTAAACCTTCGGGTATGGAGTTAGGATGGAATACTTAGGTTGGTATTGTAGTTGTCTATAGCTTGTCACCTTATTGTGTTCTATTGAGTTGTTGCTTATTTGTGAGTTGTTGGCTTGTCGCCACGTGATTGATTTTAGAGTTGATGCCTAGTGATTAATTTACGTTTCATAGGGCATATCTGCCATGGTTGAGGTTGTTGGAAAGGAAAGTAAGGTTATGATATTGATATTGTGATTGAGACATGTGTCCATGTGTGGCATCGTTGATTCATATATTCTTGTTGGCATTATTATCATGCATTCACTCATTATACATATATTGGGATCGGGTTGCGCGCCGCAACACTAGTTTTGATCGGGTTGCACGTACCGCAACACAGACTGGGATCGGATTGCACGTTCCACAACATTGACTATTGGATCGGGCTGTGCGCCAGAACAGGTACATGGATTTAGCAGTCCCCCATGAGTCATGACTGTCGAGGCAACGATATATTCCTCCCGAAGCGTGTGTGTATCATTACATTTGCATTGCATTCATCTCATATTTACATATGGCATTGTATTGGACTTGTTGGTTGATCTTTGGTAATACGTGTACTTGGTAGTGGCTCTCGCGATTGTGTTTCAGACTTATAATTGGTTAAGTAGATATGCTACACTAGTTAACTTGGTACTGGATTGATAATTTTGACTATGTTGAGTTATATCTAATTGTGAGCATGTCGACTTTATCAGTCTCTTTCTTTATGCATATGTTATCTAACTGTTCTCGGCCTATGATGCCTACGCCGTACCTATTGTTGTACTGATTCTACATTGCTACATTCTTTTCTGAGTGCAGAGTTCGTGACATGTTCGACTTTCTCGCTTTGTGGTTGAGTCCTGAGGTTGTTCCACGAGCATTTTAGGGTGAGCACTTGGAAGGATTCACTGCCCAGATGACTCTTATCTATTCCTATCTTTATATTATATCATTTAGATAGTTATTTATGGATTTTTGAGACTTGCATTTTCCTAGAGATTATGTAGTGGCTCTTGTACTATTCAAACCAGATTTTGGGATTTGATGTATCTTCCGCACTTATTATATTTAATTCTGGGTGATTGGATTCTATCTTATTGTTATTAATTGCAAATTAGGGACGGGTTCTCCTACCGAGATTGAAATTGTAGGTGCCCGCACGTTCCCCTAATTGGGGCATGACAAGTTGGTATCAAAGCCCTAGGTCACCCGGTCTATAAGTACAAGAGCATGTCTAGTGGAGTCTTGCAAATCGGTACGATGAGCTCCGTATTTCTCTGCGAGAGACTATGAGACATTTAGGAAACTTGCAATTCTTTCTTTCCTTCGTGCTACTTCATTCAAATTGGTATCTAGTCGATTCCAATTGGTATCTGAATGTCTTTATCTTAATCATCCACAGAAGGTGGAAACTTATGCTTAAATTCTGATGCTGGTGGTTTTATTATGGCGTGGCTTAGTATGGTATGAGATATGTCATCCTGATTTGATGCCTGACCAAGTTTAGTTTCTAGCTATAGTTTGAGGTTTCAGTTGTGTGGGATCGTGGTTAAGACTCATTTATTGTGGGGGTTCCTTGAGAAATGGGAAAAATGGTATAAAGAGTTAAATGATCTCCATGTTTTCAGCATTGGGTTGCTCGAATATGGCAAAAGTGCATTTATGGCTTTACAAGACTGATTTGTTCGATGATATGAGTGGTTTTGGTAAAAGTTTCAACATCATCAAGGTATTATGCTGGTTTATGTGACACGGGTGTACCAATAAAAGGTCAACGATTCATCAGTGGTATGGTATTAGATGTTGATATGTGAGGACGTGTGTAAGTTCTGTAAGGATCATCGGATTTGGCAAAATTATAGTGATTGCGTGTAAGAAAGAAGAGAAGTTGAGAATAAATACATGAAGGGTGATTTTTGTGGGAAACGTGTAGCGAAGTTAAATTTCTTAGGGTATTTTGATATGAGTACTTTTCGTGTCAATGGGGCGGAGGTGTAAGGAAGAGGATTAGGATAGACTAATCAGTTATTAGGTAGGGAAAAATTATTATCTGCCGTGTTTTGTCAGGATAAGGCTACAATCGGAACAAGAGTGGATGCCATATTCGGTCATGAAAAGTTAAGTTGGGCTTCGACATGAATATATGGTAGTGGTTTGTGGGTTTTTCCAGGAAAGTCGTTATAGATTCTAGAACGAAAAGCAAGGTTACTAGTGGCGAGTGGAGACTTAAGCTATGGGGTAGCTATAGTCCAGATCTTTCAGTAAGGGGTATGTTCGCCAGCTCGTTATATTTAGATGAATGATAAGGACATCATGGGATCAAGTGCTAGTTGATTTGAGGGTTACGTTACGGTCCTGCATGGTAAAATATACATAAGGGTCAATGTTGAGTTGGTAAGTGTGGTTACGTCATGGATCGATAGGAGCCGGTTGTCGATTAATAAGAATGACTCTAGTGTTGGACAAGTGCGAAGTTCTAGTACTCAAGGAGTTATCTGGCGTTGCATCTAATGTTGGATTAGGGTTGAGTGCTTGTACCTATTGTGTTAGTTTCGACTAGTTCCTGTTATTACTGGTGTTGCTACTCGGTTGAGTTGATCGAATGAAGGGGATAATAGCACGATGTTTAGAGGTGCTTTGGTTCGATAATTAGGACGTTCGAAGTGGTACAACTATTATAAGGTTCAAATTAATTCGAGTTATAGAGAATATTTCAGAATTTGAGTTAAGGGAATATGAGCAAAGGCACGTTGGTGGAGGTAAGTGGGGACATTAGTAGGACTGTGTATGTGATATGCTGGATTTAGAGAGTATTCAGTTTTAGAGTTGATGAGTTAAGGGAACTCTAGTGTATAGAGTGGGTGATACTCAACTATCTCATAATTGACTTAGCTAGTTTGCAAGATTTATGATTATGCAGTATTCTAGTGAGTGGTTTCGAGATATGGTCAGACGGTGGCTGTAAGAGTGAACTGATAGAAATTGAGGAATTGAAAGTCAAGAAAAGGTATAGTTGACGGAGAATCGGTAAGCATAAGGTACATTTTTGGATTTCTTGGGTTTATATAGATTGGGGTGTTGTTGTCTTGCATAATTCAGATGAGTTATGATTGTTGAGTAAGCTGAAAGAAGGAAATCTACAGAAATGGGATAGGTGATATCAAGAAAATCTGTGGGGTTTCGTGATCACTGACTAGTGAGAAGAAAATTTCAGGTAACCAATATGTTAAGACTTATATAAGTGACTTGTGTGCTACACAGTTGGATAGTTTTGTAACACCCTACAGGGGATGAGTTAGTGAGGTTTTAAGAGAAAGAAATTGTGAAAATCCCTATTATGTGAGGGCTAGAGTTATATTCTCGAGATGAGACCGTATTCATGGCAGTGTATTATGTTGCGATTAATATTGACTGGATGGCTTGGGTAAGCTCTTTTGGATATTAAGGACTTGGGAGTAGTTGCGTGAGGTTTGAGCGGTAGTTATAAAATTTGGTACTTTCAGAATTGTCATGAGCATATCGAGGTGTTACAATGTGTGATTAGATGGTTAAAGGGGTATTATATGAGGCTACAGGTTTCGCATTGAAAGGTTTGGGGTTGTATCAGATCTGCGTATCGGGTATTCATAGGGTATAGTTCTTCGATACTCAGTTGTCAGCTTGGGTAGGACTCTGCTTTTGGAGTCAAGAGTGATAGGCATGTTCGATTTTGCATGAGGAAGAGATTAGAATTGGCCACCACAGAGGTGTGGTAGGACTGTGATTGGTTTCGAAAATTTTGAGTCAGTTCGAATGGTTATTGATGGTATTCAAGAGTGGTGTATTCATTCCGGGTCAGTATTGGTTGATTAGAACTTGATGGACTTTGTTCATATCTACTGGAGGACTTATGGATTTCTAGTAAATCACATTCACGGATTTGATAAGTTTTAGTTTAGATTTGAGGTATGACATGTTTATCGAGCTTTATCCGGGTTTGCGAGTGGACTTAATGATATTTTATCGAGAGCAACTATTCGGACAGATATAATGGTTTCGTCGATAATTGATAATGATTTGAAAAGGTACAATGGTTGCGAGAGGTCTTGAGAGTGATCAGATGGTTTCCTACGGACTTTGCTCGGCAAGGTATTTAGTGGTATGCTTCCTGTTTTGTTATTGGAAGGTTTAAGAAGACTTGGGCCTAGAGAAGTTGCCTGTGAGTAAAATCAATTTTGATGGAATTATGTATAGTTCTCGGATAAAGCAAGAATTCTTTTCCAGCGAGAGTTAGTCAAGGTTTCGGGCTTGTGTTTATGTGTTTTTAAGAAATCATGGTGAGAAGGACGGGCTTAGAAAGTGTGAAAGAAAGGTTATCGGAATCAGGGCATTATACTGGATCAGAGTAGGCTATGATCGTGTTTATGTCTAAAGTTTTGAGCTGTTTGAGGATTGTTTATGAGACCTATTGATCGCTTTTAGAGGCATGGTTATGTCGAATTAGAGAATTTCGGTAAGTGCAGCTCTTTTATTCGGGGATCAGTTGTGAGAGCATTTCAAGTATGGTAATATGAAAATTGGGTCTTTTAGCTAAGTTAGAGGAAATTTTACTACTAAGGTGAAAGGGTAGTGATTGTGGTGTGCTTCATGCCGTGGAGGCTTCCGAGTTTTTATGATAATGATTCCTTGGTTACCGTCAGCTTTCATACTCTCTTTCTTCGTTCGAGGATGAACGGTCGTTTAATTGGTATCTAATGTAATAACCCGTTTGGTCATTATCGTGTTTATGACCTTTTTTCCCCCCGTTGACCGTTCCCTGATCCTATTAGTACAATTTTTACCCGCGAGGATGGGTGGCACAGTTCCCAAGGTCTTCGGGTGAATTTTAGTGAGACTTTTGAGAATTTGAGCCTTTAAGCGAAAATATTTGACCCAAAGGTTACTTTTAGGTAAACAGACTTTTTTGAAATTCCATCGATCCCGAGAGGTCCGGATGATCGTTTTTGACTTTGTGGGAAGTTCAGTTCAGTTCCCAAGGCACTTGGGAGCGTTTTGGAACTTGTGTTGGAAGCTTGGCTTTAGGTCATTGGAGGTTGACTTGGTCAAATGGACCTCCATTGGAAATTTTGAGTCTGGGGATGAATTCGTAGTTCGTTTTTATGTGTGTATACATTTTTGGTGTGTATCTATAGGGCTTCGTTTGATAGTCGAATTTCGGGTTGAGACTTATCAAAAACCAGAAAATCGGGGGTCTGGTATCCGCTGCAGCGACACCAGACTCACTGCAGCGATCTAGCTGTAGTTGTGACGGACTTCGTGGTGATTCGCCCCCGCGGACGGGTATCTGGAAAGTTGGACTAACTATAGCGTGTTGGAGCCGCTGTAGCAGCTCGTCGGGATTTCAAGTAAGGCGCCACATCGAGCCCCTGGCTGCCGTGGTGAGCTTGCCACAGCGGGTATCCTTACTGCTGCAGCGAGTGACAGGTAGTGTTTCTTTATTTTCTTAAGTTAAAAACCCTTGAACCCTATCATTTTCCTTCATCACTTCCTAAGCACACTTTGGGCGAATTGATCAACTTGTGGACTGAATCTTCTTTGAGGTAAGATCTATGACCCTAGAATTCATCATTCACCTTTCTAGATCCTTAATCCATGCTTAGATTCATTAGAATCAAAGTATAGAAGATGAGCTTGATGATAATTTCTTGAAATGGGTTTTAGACTTCCTAAACGGAAATTAGTGATGAAATTGACTAGTATCACCATAGAATTTGATGGATTCATTGTTGTTAAGCCTATTTCCTCCATTTTTGATGATTAATTCGAGGATTAAAGCATTAGGGTTCTTGCCCAAATTTGAGGGTTTTGCTTTAAATCTGAATAAGGCTTAATCTTGAGTTATTTTAACAATTGAATAGTGGGTTTTATCATCTAGAGCATGAATTGCATATTCCACCTTCCAATTTCCCATTTTACCCTTGTGGGTCCGTTTCCCCGAATCAATGAGTTAGAATTTGACCTACCTAGAAGTATTGCATTATGGGTATCGTTTTTCTTGATTTCCAATTCAGAACTCGAATATGATTAGACTTTGAGTATTTGGAGGCCCAAAGAAACGGCAAGGATAAGGTGTGACGGTTCGTGGCTCCTATTCGGCTTTCTTGGTAGGTTACGGCTTACCTTTTTTGTTAGACTTCGGTTAGCGAATAATATGTAGAGTTAGTGATTGATGGAGAATGCATGTAAACCTTTGGGTATGGAGTTGGGATGAAATAGTTAGGTTGGTGTTGTTGTTGTCTATGGCTTGTCGCCTTATTATGTTCTATTGAGTTGTTGCTTATTTGTGAGTTGTTGGCTTGTCGCCACATGATTGATTTTAAAGTTGATGCTTAGTGATTACTTTACGTTTCGGAGAGCATATCTATCATGGTTGATGTTGTTGGAAAGGAAAGTAAGGTTATGATATTGATACTGTGATTGAGACATGTGTCCTTATGTGGCACTGTTGATTCATATATTCTTGTTGGCATTGTTATCATGCATTCACTCATTATACATATATTGGGATTGGGTTGCTTGCTGCAACACTTTATTGGATCGGGTTGCACGTACCGTAACACTGACTGGGATCGGGTTATACGTTTCGTAATATTGACTATTGGATCGGGTTGTGCGCCATAACAAGTACATGGACTTAGCGGTCCCCCATGGGTCATGACTGTCGAGGCAACAAGATATTCCGCCCGAATCGTGTATGTATCACTGTATTTGCATTGTATTCATCTCATATTTATTTATGGCATTGTATTGGACTTGTTGGTTGATCTTTGGTAATACGTGTACTTGGTAGTGGCTCTTACGATTGTGTTTCGGACTTATAATGGGTTGAGGGGATATGATAGACTAGGTAACTTGGTACTTGATTGATACTTTGGACTGTGTTGAGTTATATCTAATTGTGAGCATGTCTACTTTATCAGTCTCTTTCTTATGCATATGTTATCTAACTGTGTCGGCCTATGATACCTACTCAGTACGTGTTGTCGTACTGATTCTACCTTGCTGCATTCTTTTCTGAGTTCAGAGTTCGTGACCGATTTGACTTCCTTACTTCGTGGCTGAGTCTGAGGCTGTTCGATGAGCATTCTAGGGTGAGCACTTGGATGGATTCGCTGCTCGAATGACTTATCTTTTCCTGTCTTTATATTCTATCATTTAGACAGTTATTTATGGATATTTGAGACTTGTATTTTCCAATACACTATGTAGCGACTCTTATACTATTCATACTAGATTTTGGGATTTGAAGTATCTTCTGCACTTATTATATTTACATATTTATGTCAGCCTTATTATATAATTCTGGGTGATTGGATTCTATCTTATTATTGTTGATTGCGAATAAGGGACGAGTTTGCCTACCCAAGTAGGAATTGTAGGTGCCTGCACGTTCTCCTAGTTGGGGCGTGGCGGCATCACCGGTAATTGCAGGAATTAGCCGTATCTTAAACAATATATACAATGTCCACATCCCTTGTCCAAAATTAGATGCAACACCCGATAACTCCTTCAGTACTAAAACTTCACACTTGTTTATCGCTAGAGTCATTTCTATTAGTCGGTCATTGTAATGAGTTATGATACCTTATGTTTTGATGATTTGATAAACCCTAAGGAACCAGATATCTCATGGGATGCTATGTTGACATGCACCTTGAAGAAACAGATGCAATCAGTCTCACTACACAAGCTGCAGGATATGTTCATATATGAAGGACCATATATGTTTTCAGAGGGACCAGATGAGATCAGGTCCCCAGCTATTGCATGGTCAACTGTACAATTATAAAGAGACTAACATTGCAACAGTGTAGCAGCAGAGCAGCACAGTTGTTGCAGCCCGTTCAAGAACATATGAGGGACTAGGTTTCTCCAGATGAGAGACCAGGTCCCTGGAGAGTTGAAAAGTAAACTCTATGGCTGTAAAGCTACCGACAACGAAGGCGGTAAAATAGTTCGGCAGCGAGAGGACCACTCGCATAGGCTGTCCGGCTTCTCTTGCTTCCACTACAACACCATGCTCGAATGAAGAAGTATTCGTACACCGATACGAAAATTGCTCCGTCCAAAGTGCAAGTCTCCACCTTTCAAGGTGTTCCTCGAAACGAGCCTCGGCAACCCAAGGACAGTTCGGGCGAAGATGCTTTAGATCCTTAGGTTGTTGAGTCTTTGTTCTTTTGTGCTTAAACTGTAAACCTACTCTTTCATAAAAAAAAAAGGTTAATTGTAGGTGTTTTGAAGTCTCAAAGGTTGCTTATTGGAAGTATGTTTCCTCAAGCCTTTGAGTGATACACTAGGCTAAAGTTAGCTTAGTTGTATTAGTGTATGGGTGGCTAGTGTTAGTCACTGTGGTGAATTCTCAAAGGGCGTGTTTGAGTGGTACACTGGGCTAGAGTTAGTGTAGGCGTATTAGTTGAATTCTCAAAGGTTGCTTGTTGGAAGACTGTCCTCACAAGAACTTTTAGTGGTACACTAGGCTAGAGTTAGTCTAGGTGTATTAGTGTGCTTGGCTAGGGGTAGTCAAGTGTGAGGGTTGCATAAGCGTTATTGTAAGGGTGAGGGGTTATGGGAGTTAACTTCTAGCTTGCAATAGAGTTGTAACCTGAGTTTGCTCGGTTAGTAGAGTTGAAATCCTACTGGGGTAGGTCGTCATTTTTAATCGCTTGAGCAAGGAGTTTTCCATGTAAAAAATCTTGTGTTATTCTCTTTCTGTACTGTCTGAGAGAACTGGTAGCAACCATGTCTCTTTATATACTTTGTTTGGTGGACGCGTAGCCTCTAGCAATTGGTATCAGAGTAGGTTCTTTCTAAACGGTTAACACCTAGAAAGGATCTTCATCATGTCTAGTTCATCAAACCGAGGGAAAAGAGAATCTATCACAAGACCACCAAGATCCAATAGAAGAATATTATGGATGGTGGAAGGAAAGAAGGCATAACTCTATCATGGCAGAGGATCTAAAGCTGTGGGACATCATTTGTGATGGCCCTTATGGTGCTATGAAGAGTTGTGAGGCTGGCTCTATGCCAAGTCCAAAGATTAAGAATAAACCAAGAGTTGAGCGACCTGGTCCCTGGAAAGGGAAGAAGGCTGGAGTGAGAGGAGGCAGTCAAACAAAATGTTTTTTTTTAATAGTGACTGCTCAAAGCATAAAAGTGAAAGAGTGGATGATTTCCTCTCACTCAAGGCCTACCATGATTCTGGTCAAGTAGAGAAATGAAGAAGATGCAGCAGAATCTCCAAAAGGCACAAAGGAACCTGATCCCTATGCAGCAGACTTGCCAGAAGGCACAGAGGAACTTGGTCCCACTATTACCCCACTCGAAGCTGAACAACTGATGATGTATCAAGCACTCCTGAGGTAGGACAAAGAAGTGAATGTCAGGCCTCTGAAGATGTCAATGATGGACCGAACATGAAGGAACCTGGTACCTTTATCACTCTATTTTCTGAAAGTTGATTCTGCAAGATAGATAGAGGACCAGGTAGCAGACATCTTCAACAAGACACTAACCAGGGAGCGCCTTGAAAGAAATCGCTTAGAGTTGGGCGTCAGCTAGTTGACCTTCCACAAGTTCCCTCAATGATTGGCTATACTTTCCTCATTTTGATGATGCCAAAAGGGGGAAGACGATAAACGGGGAAAAGGGAAGAGAGTGGAAGAATATGCAAACAACGTCTCCAAGTTTGTCATCATCAAAAATGGGGAAAATGATTGATATGTTTTGATGATTATCAAACTTGGAAGAACCAGAGAGAGACCCGGTCTTCGATGATTCCAAAAGAGGGAAGCATTCCAGGTGGGGGGTTTGATAGTTGGTCGTTGCTACCAACATGCTGTTTTGAGATAGATCTGAATAAGATTGATAGTTGGTTGTTGCTACCAATATGTTGTTATGAGATAGATCTATCTTCAGAGGGAGATTGATAGTTAGTTGTTGCTACCAACAAATAGGATCTGGCTCTCAGGAGGAACATCGTCTATGAGTTTGCTATCATAAAAAAGGGGGGAAATGATTGTGACACACTCCATGTTTTGATGATTGTCAAACTGTGCAGAACCAGAGAGGGACCATGTATTCAATGTGTTCTCTCCATACATCTCACAGTCTTAAGGAACAAATTGATATATGTGGGAGAGACATGTAGAAAGGGGGAAAGGTGAAAGGGGGAAGAGGTTTGTAAGCTGGGCAAGTGAAGGTATGATCCGCAGGGGGAACAAGTGGGATATGATTCTTCGGGGGAATATCTACTATATGTTTGTCATTATCAAAAATGGGGAAATTGATGTGTTATGCTATATTATGTTTTGATGATTTGACAAACTGTTACACCCCATAGCTTTGTACGTGGAAATTCGTAGGTGTTGGCTGTCTTAAGTATAGACATTGGAGTTACCTCTAAGGATACATGAGATTAGATACATTCATCTTATGTTTATAAGGTTTTAAGTTCATATAATAAGCTATGGAAGGATTGAAGGGCAAGTGAATCAAGAAAATTAAATTTGTTGGAATTTTGAAGAAAATATGAGGGGCAATTTTGGCCCAACTTGGAGGAAGAATATCTTTTAGTATATGAGGAGTTTTGAGGTAAAGCAAAAGCCTAAAATAAATTTCGTGAAGTCTAGCTTCCAACGTAATAAACCACACATCGATATGACGTCAGAGTAGAGAATTATGGACCTTACAAGTTACGCGGGCAGAGCAGGGCGCGCTGCTACAGTGCTCCTACAGTGCTGCTACAGTGCCACCGACTTTAGCATACTATAGAAGGGGCAGAACCCTATTTTTTTCTTCACAAAAATTTCCCAAATGCTCTAGAAACCTCATCAAACATAAGAGAGCCTATATATCATATTAAAGTGAGAATTTTGAGTAATTTCAAGTTACGGAGTATTAATCGAGGTCCAGACAATGTGTAGTGTGATTATAATATCGTTTTGTGGTGGATTTCAGCTTGGATTCAAGGTGGATATTGGAGATATTATTGTTCTAACTAGGACAAAGTATGAATCTCTCCTTATTGGTATTAATTTCTTCTTCTTTACGGAAATAAAGTTATTAAATATTTGTATCACAAGTTGGTTAGTTGAGAAATTTGGAAAACATCGTGTGGGATGTTTTAGGAAATATATTGGTATCGATAATGGTGTTGATGATGTTGGTATTATTTTTGTTGATTGGTTGTTGATATTATGATTTCGGGCTTGGCATATAAACAGGGGAGATGCTGCCCGAATTTCGGCAGATTCTAAATGGATTTAAATTAAGGGTTTAAGATGAGCGTATGACGATGAGCCTAACAATAGTATGAATGGATTTATACGTAGATCACGAGGCTACGAATGATCTTAAGTGAATTGCAAGACAGGAAGTAAGTTATAAGTCGAGAAATTATCTTTCAGGTATGTTAAGGCTAGTCCCTTTCGTTGGAAGGCATGATTCCTATGTTATGATTCCGGAAATTTTTCCATAACATTTTTACATCCAAAAGTTAGAAGTTCATGATTCTTAAAAGCTTCTCATGATACTAAAGATGAGATGTTTTCTATGTTGAACATGATGATAATGATTCTAATTCTAGAAATTCCAAAGCTTATGACTTTAATGCTATTATGAGATTATTGAGTTTATTTCATGATTTTCGTGATTCTGCTCATTGTCGTTGATCTCACCTTATGTTGCTTGTTCCTTCAAGGTGAGATATAGGGATAATGATTGTTCCATAATATAAATCGGAGGTTACCGACCTTATGTCACTCCAATAAGTTGTAGCTTTCATATGAAATTTCATGCATACTATTTACATTATGTATATGTACATATTATATTTATTGATCGGGCCGTACGTTCCTCGGTACTGACATATTATATTTATGGATCGAGCCGTACGTTCCTGAGCACTAACATATTATATTTACGGATCGGACCGTATGTTCCTCGGCATTAACATATATGGATTAGGCTGTACGTTCCGCAGCACTGTATTTATGGATCGGGTTGTATGTTCCACAGCACTAACATTTATGGATCGGGTTGCACGTTCTGCAACACTAACACTTATATTATATATATATGTGTGTGTGTACTTACATATGATTTTTATGATGTACAGGTTATCTCTCTTATTCCATGTTACCTTTCATATCTATATTATGTTATTATTCATGCCTTACATACTCAGTACATTATTCGTACTGACGTCCCTTCTTGTGGACGCTGCGCTTATGCCCGCAGGTAGGCAGGGAGACGGATCAGACCCGTAGGTGTTCTATCAGCGAATTCTCAGGAGCACTCCACTTACTTCGGAGCTGCAGTCTATTTGGTATTATCCTTATGATCATTTGTATTCTATGTAGAGGCTCGTAGACGTGTGTGTACAGTTAGATGTTTTATAGCTCCCCCGGTTCATATTATTGTATAATATATTGGTAGCCTTGTCGACTGGTGATGATGGGCATAATTGTTGATGATTATGTAGAGATGCACCGTTATGTTGTGATATATGTCCCTACAGGTTATAACAATCATGAGTTACCTTTGGGGTCCACCCAAAAATGATTATGAGACGTATGCTTAAAGGTACTCGGTAGGTTAGCTTGGGGTGCCCGTCATGGCCCTTCGGTTGGGTCATGACACAAGCCTTACTCCAGGAACTAGAAAATAACTATGCATCTTGCGGTCTGAGCTTCAGGGGGAACAAGTGAGAAGGCGGTCTGAGCTTCAGGGGGAACAAGTGAGAAATCTGGTCCTCAGGGGAATACAAAGTATGTGTTAGAACCCGTATTTTTGTACATTGGAATAATCCGGATTAATTATGATAAGTTGAGGACAAAACTATTTCGGGATACAAAGTCGGGATTCTTGACCTTCGATTTTATTTTGAGATATAAGTTGTGTATGAATTTGTTGGTATGGAACAATTAGGAAAATTTGGGACCAAAAGTGATAAAATTGGAAGTTGAAAAAAATCATCCATTTTCCATAGTTGGCCATGTGAGTGGATTGAGGCCCCCACACAATTTTTGTGTCAACTTTTGAGTGGAACAACACATTAATGTGGGCCAAGGGACAACAATGCACTTCATAGATTAGTTAAAAGATGACCCAAGTCTTCTTTTGTATTTCCACACTTAGAAAAAAGAGCAAAAAATGAAAATCCCCATGGAGGCTCGCGGCCAGCCATAGAGGAAATCACCTCCCATTTTTAGCTCTTCCAAAATTATTCCATTGATGTAAACCCACTATATTGAGGTCCCTAAGTAGCGTGGAAGCATCGTTGGAGCGATCAACCAACTAATTTTCATATTTGGAAACCCTAAGCTATTGGAAAGTTGAAGAAGAAAGGTAAGAATTCATTATGTTTTATGTATTGTGAAGGTTGTATGCTTGTTGTAGTATGTTAAATTGGATGAATATCATGAAAAATATTATGTTGGATATGAGTTGTGTGTAAAGGGTGTGGGCGTGCAAATGGGTGTTGAAAATTGAATTAATGAATCAATTCTTGTATCATGTTGGATTATTGTAGAGTGGAGAAGAGAATAAAAATTTTCAATATATGTATATATGTGGGTATGTGGCCGTGTATAGTCCCAATGTATGTCGAAGATCGCATTAATATCGCTTCGCGTCTTAGTTGTTGTCGTTATGAATTCTAGTTGGAAATAAGCGTTTAATGACTTAAGAAAGATGTTGAAATTGTGTGGGCTGATTTGAGGGTTATTGTGCGTTGATGTAATTTGCATATTTTATGAGAATGATATTGTTATATTGCGGATTGTGATACAAATCATGACATGAAAATGAGGAATGTGTATAGGGGTTGCTCTCGGTTTAGGGGCTGTTTTCGGCCTAATTTGGAGAAAATTATTGGATTGTTGGAAATATTATGTAAATGGTTTAGGATGCTCTTGAATATTGTTGGTAAGGATTCGGGTTGGAAATTGAATGTATAAGCGATAATGTGGCTTGAATGTAAGCATCGTCGAATTAATTATTATGAATGTTGTTGAATGATGAAAAAGAGAATATTATTGTTATATTGTCTTCCGGATTGGGTTTTGATGTTGCTAGGTTGGTTATTGTTGTTGTTGTTGATTGTTTTGGCTGAGTTAAATTCTCGGGGTGGCCTAGTTACAGGAGAAATGCTGCCCAAATTTCTATAGAATTAAGGGCGAAATTGGAATTTAATGCCCAAAAAGTCTTTAGCTAATGGTTGGCATTTTATGGCTTGTTTATATATCGTGGGCAGCCCGAATCATAGGTTGGATTTAGCTTGAGTTGGATCATATTGGAGAGCGTTGGAGGTATGTAAAGTAACCTTTCCTTTTGGCATGCCTTAGTTAAAATAGGCTATGATACGAGCCTCTAGGAAACTCTATTCTCGCAATCCGAGCTTGTCTATGATTCGCATGTGTTTCCTTGGTATTCTTGTGCTAATATGCCATAACATTGATCCTTATATCCTTGGAATTCATAATTTGTAAAGATTTCATGAAAGCTGATTTTTGGTTTTAAAGCTTATTCTTTAGCGATTTAAAAAGTTCAAACGCCCATAACTTTCACAGAAAAGCTCGGATTGCTTTGAAATTTTTGTAGGAGTTTGTATGATGTAGGATGAGTATGTTTTCCATAGGCGGGCCCAGCTCGGGTCTACACTCGTCCGTGGGTCCCGCGATGCCCTTTTATGTAATTTAGACAATTTTTGAAAGAAAATGTTGTAATGATTATTCCGATTTCAAATATGACTATTTTACTTATCTTTTGGTATATTTGCGAGATTTTGAAAGAGAACTTTTGACCATCGCTCCGATTACTATAAAATAGTTATTTTAACTACTTTATTGAGTTTGATAATACATTTTGACACATAAGACGATTTCAGAAGGTTGTAACTTTTGTGTACTAATTCCGATAAATCTGAAACTTGTTTCGCACTTTCCGATGTTAGTAAATATATTTGGTCATCGGATTACGAAGGTAACTTAATTATTTATTTGCTCATATGCATGTGATTTTGATACGGGATTATGATTTCTAAACTTTGGTTTGATATGCTTTCGAGTGACATTCGGAGAAAATTTGATTTGACTATTTCCTTGGGTTGGAAATATTGGTACGCTTTGGTTATTCTATTGGGTTTGTAATAATGAATTGTATGCCGTTATGTGATATTGCCACTGGGTATTTGGCCGCGGTATGGTATGTTATGTTATGTTATGGTATGGTATGTTATGTTATGTTATGGTATGGTATGTTATGTAGGTTATGTTATGTGATATAGCCGCTGGGTATTTGGCCGCGGTATGCCATGTTATGTTATGTTATGTATGTTATGTTATGTGATATAGCCGCTGGGTATTTGGCCGCGGTATGTTCTGTGATATTGTTAAGGTATTCGGCCGGGTATGTTCGCGATATTGCATGGGTATTTGGCCGTGGTATGTTATGTGATGTGATACCGCCAGATTTTGACCGCGGTATGTGGTGTGACCGAGTCCTATGCATAATTCGTTTTCTTGAGAAAAATGTTATTAATAAGTAAACGTTTTGGTATTTTTTTGGATATGTACTTACTTTTTGTACTCCATCTCCAATTATGACTCGATTTGATATATTGCATATTTCTACTTTGCATACTCAAGACATATTTCGCATTGACCCCCTTTCTTCGGGTGCGTTTCATGCCCGCATAGTACAGATTTTGGTGATCCGCCGGCCTAGGATTTTCATCAGCGGTCTTGGAGTGCTCCTTATTCCGGAGCCTACCTTTTGGTACATACTCGTCCGTGGTGTATATATTTGTTTGCTCAGGGGTACGGCGGGGCCCTGTCCCGTCATATGATTACATCGTCCGTCCGCGCGTGAGGTCTATGGACATGTTAGTGGGTTGTGCCTACTTACGTACGGTTGTGTTGTATACGTTGTGTTTGGGCGATTTCATTCATTGTGGTAGCCTTGTCGGCCCACATATGTATATATGTTGTTTTGATGGCCCCGTGTGGCCTTGTTGGTATTTTTACGTACGCGGTGGTTATTTTGGATAGTCCGTAAAACAAAGGAAACTGCGAAATTTTTCCGGAAATTATATGAATTTGAAACACGACCTTGTCGCTTCGTATATACTTGGATGCGTTTGACATACCTTGTGATAGCGTTTGATAGGTGTGTTTGGGTGCCCAGATCGGGCACTAGTCACGGCCTACGGGGTTGGGTCGTGACAGTATGTTTCTTTGTCAGCATCAAAAAGGGGAAATTAATGAGTTATGATACCTTATGTTTTGATGATTTGACAAACCCTAAGGAACCTGATATCTCATGTGCTGCTATATTGACATGCTCCTTAAAGAAATAAATGCAATCAGTCTCACTACACAAGCTGCAGGATATGTTCATATATAAAGAACCAGATATGTTTTCAGAGGGACTATATGAGATCAAGTTCTCTGCGTAGGTATGTTCATTTATGAAGGACCAGATACAGATCTAGAGGGAACAGATGATATCAGGTCCCCAGTTATTGCTTGGTCAACGGTATAACTGTAAAGAGACTGACATTGCAGCAGCGTAGCAATGTAGCAGCAGAGCAGCAAGTTGTTGCAGCTCATTCAAGAGCAGATGAGGGACCAGGTTCCTCTAGATGAGAGACCAGGTCCCTGGAGAGTTGAAAAGTAAACTCTACGGCTATAAAGCTGCCGACACTGTAGCAGTGCAGTAGTGCAGCACGAGAGAGGACCAGTATGGGCTGTCACCTTCTCACCCCTTCCCTCTACATATAGAACACCATGCTCAAATAAAGAAGTATTCCTGCACAATCCAAAAATTGCTCATCCAAAGTGCAAGTCTCCACCTTTCAAGGTGTTCCTCAAGAACAGAGCCTCAGCAACCCAAAGGACCATATCTAGAACTGAAGATGCTTTAGGTCCTCAGGTTGTTGAGTCTTTGTTATTTTTGCTTAAACTGTAAACCTACTATTCCATAAAAAAAAAGTTGATTGTAGGTGTTTTGAAGTCTCAAAGGGTGCTTGTTCGAAGTGTGTTTCCTCAAGCCTTTGAGTGATACACTAGGCTAGAGTTAGCTTAGTTGTATTAGTGTATGGGTGGCTAGTGTTAGTCACTGTGGTTAATTCTCAAAGGGTGTCTTTGATTGGTACGTTAGGCTAGAGTTAGTCTAGGCGTATTAGTTGAATTCTCAAAGGTTGCTTGTTGGAAGACTATCTTCACAATAACTTTGAGTGGTACAGTAGGGTAAAGTTAGTCTGGGTGTATTAGTGTGCTTGGCTAGGGGTAGTCAAGGGTGAGGGTGGCATAAGCATTATTGTAAGGGTGAGGGGTTATGGGAGTTAACTACTAGCTTGCAATAGAGTTGTAACCTGAGTTTGCTTGGTTAGTGGAGTTGAAATCGTACTGGGGTTGGTCGTGATTTTTAATACCTTGAGCTAGGACTTTTACATAAAAATCTTGTGTTATTCTCTTACTGCACTGTCTGAGAGAACTTGTAGAAACTAGGTCTCTCTATATACTTTGTTTGGTAGATGTGTAGCCTCTAACACATTGTTTCCCCCTAAATCCTACGACGTAGTCAAACTTACCGATCAATTAATGATCCTTTAGCATTTACCTCATAAACAGAGTAGTCTCAGAAAATCAACAAGCTTACAACTCAAATGACTCCTTATCACCATACCCACGAGCTATCAAGCGAACCTGTAAACACGGATTTTGCTAAAAGAATACACCCGACTATTTCCACACGGCTCAATCATCCATAGTTATTTTTTCCAAGAGGAGCACTGTAACGACCCGCTTGGTCGTAATCGAAACCTTCTGCGGTCCATATTCAAAACCAAGTTTCGTGTGGTATAAAGGCTAAATTCACTTAGAAATGTTGCGTAAAATTGAAATCGTGATCAAATCCGGAGAAATCAAAACTCGCGGGCTCGGATAAAAATTGTTCACTGCAACGGTGTAGTGACCACCGCAGCGAGTTCGTTGCAGTGAAAAGCCCATCGTTGCAACGAAGATGACAAAAATCAAAAAGATATATATAGCCTATTACAGGGTTTGTCCCACATTTTCTTCAAAACCCTATCCTTGGCTGCCTCCTGGAGATATTTGATAGAACATTCGGAGACTTTGTCAAGGTAAGCCCTCAACCATCTTTATTGGTAAGAATTCATAAAGATAATCCCGCCCGTAGTAAGTTTCCCCTCAAGATTAATTAAAGGAGAATTGTCCATAAACGTCGTAGAAACAGTAATCACCACAGAATCGAGATTAATTATGTATTCTTGATTTTGACTCTTATTCTCGGGTTCGTTAAATTCTTAGAATTCACTGTCAAGGCTTCGGCTCGAAATTTGCATGGGGAGGAGACTTTACGGCGCTCATGATAGCTGCTTGGCATCGAGGTAGATTATGGTTTACTAGAGTTAGACTTTGATTAGTGAAACATACACATGACATAGAATTGACGGGACAAAGCGTGATTAGGTCTTTGGACAAGAAGTTCGGTCGGACATATGATAGGTTGACATTGTTAGTATTAAAAAGGGCTTGTAGTAGTAAGAAACTTAGCTAATTGTCGTAAGAGGGATATTATTGTTGCATGTGTAATCATTGAAGGTCTAGAAGGTTTTGGCTTGATGCGGTTATAAATTGGTCTTAGTATAGGTTGGAGTACGATATGTTAGGTAGCGCGTACTTTACTATAGTAATTTTCGTCATGGGCATGCATGATTAATATCGAGTTCTAGTGTGACTTGTGGTAATTCGATTAGTACATCACTGATTCTGGCATCACTTCATTTTTATGATTTGATTATGTTCGACTAAGACATTATGGACAATATCTTGTAATGGAAATTACCAATAATACATTGCGGTGGATAATACTAATAATAATCAAAGATGGAACATATGCATCTACGTAAGGCACATTTGACAGGGGGTGACGATGTGGCCTTATTGTGAACTCGGTGTCCGAGGTTCATTCCGGAACGGGTGGTACATGGACACCATGGGTCCCCTACAGGTCATGACTATTTGGGAAAAACATTACCATTTAGCATGTATATACACGGTTGGTGAGAGACTACATTTATTTCATTGTACTTCCGTAATTATTTCCTTATGTGTATATATATATTGTTTGATGGTGTTCGAGAGTCTTATGGCTTTATATTAAGGTATGACTTCCTTTTGAGATTTCAAGGGTTGAATCCTTTCATAGTAAAGTAGTTGTGGTTTTTTGTGCAGTTAATGTCTAGGACAGGAAAGGCGAAGAATGAAATACGTAATTGGGTGTTCCTCTTTTCATGCGTTGTTGATATTTGTTATAAGGAATAATTTATAAGTAGATAGCAGCTGATGGTTATCTAAAATCGTTATATCACTGTGTCTGGCCGTTAACTAGTAAGTTCGCTATATTGTTGGAAATAAAAAGGGAATGTTAATCAGTTCCGATAGAACGAAGCGGTACAAAGAGTTGTCCCTATTCCTTATTTTCAAGGTATGGATGTCAGAGAGTCCATAAATAGACGAGGCTGTTGGATTACATTAGTCCTTTATACGCGATTATGTAATTAATAGTGATAGAGGGGTTCCGAGTAATTTCATGATAAACTGTTACTTGTTTGATAGATGTAGTATGTGCAATCGTTATCGAACAAATATGTTTATTCGGATTAATTTTATGTTATATTGCGTGAACTAATCTTAGTCGGCATATGATGCTTACCAGTACGTGTGGTGTACTAATACTACTCTTGCTACATTCCTTTTGGGGTGTAGATGGGTTTTCAGGTTATTGCTTGGAGGTCTCAGCATGTTGCAGCGGTAGATATCCTCCGACAGCTTTTGTGTATGTTCTTCCATACAGAAGCTGTGTCATTATTTTATATTTTACTTGACCATTCTTGTATGTCATAAAATCTCTTGTGCACGTCTAGACTTGGTCTCGGGAATGTGTACTGTTAAAATTATTAGGTGTGAATTTTACTAGAAAGGCATTTTATTTACTTGTTTTATTCACTATTGTTGGTATTAAATGGTAAAATGATTTTATGAAGGAAGTATGGGGTAAGGGTTCGCCTTCCAGGTGGGATAAGGTAGGTGCCCGCACAACCTATAAATTGGATTCGTGACAGTTGGTATCAGAGCCTAGGTTACCGATCTCACGAGTACAAGACCAATGTCTAGTAGAGTCTCGTGGAATAGTACGATGACGTCCGTACCCATCCACGGGAGGCTATGGGACATCTAGGAATTCATCTTTTCTTTCCTTCCTATCGTGCTATCTTGGTCATTCGAAACTCCCTAGTTTAGCCCAATTGGTATCTGGACGATTCCAATTGGTATCGCGGCAAGTCGAACTGGTGTCTAGCAAGGCCAGTGGGTGTCTATCCATAACATCGTGTTAATGATATTATGATCTATGCAATTATGTATATGGGTGAACAAATGAGTTCGTGTGTTAAGCATTATTGAGTGGACAACTGAATGGCCCTGCCCAATCATCTTCGTTGCAACGATGATAGGCTCGGCCAGCGGGTTCGTCATAGAGAGACAAAGTCCGCTACAACGGATCCCTATTTCGTTCTTAGTCGTCGTTGTCACGAAGCACTTTTTCGTCATAACGGGACCGTTTCAGCAAGAAGGCGTCCGCTGCAACGAAGCACACGACCAATGACCAGAACCTGTTCCCACAAATTTTCCAACCTGCGCAATTCAACAAACCAAGCAAATACCAACAGTCTAAAAAATAAACATTTACGAAAAACCCATGCCCAACGAGGGCTATTTTCTACAGCTACCAAAACAACACAAATATCCAACAAAATACAAGCACAACAAATGAAAATTGTCCAAACATGCCAAAAACAAAAAAAATCCATTGTCTGAAATTAAAAGCCCTACACGGGCTGAGAAAAACCATGCTTAAAAGAGAGGGTGGGATCATTAGTTTTCGGGGCCACTGCTTGCCTCGTCACCACTAACACTCAAGCTACTAGAGCAATCGATGTCAAGACCAGACTTGCTAAGGAAGGAGAACTGCTGGGCATCGACCTTGACCACTTTGAGAAGCTTCGCTCGCGGCTTGATTGTCTTCAGAATACCTTTGATGCCTTTCCACATATGGACAAATAGCTTGTCCCGAGCTCTTTTCTTCGCTTTCTCCCTATCCAGATCCTGACGGAGCTCCTCGTGAACCTCAGCCAAAGAGCCATATACACTCTGAAGAGCGTCCAATGAGTCCTACATCTTGGTCTGAGTCTCGGACCCACCTGTACCAATAGCACCACTCGATGACCCCACCTCAACAGAGCTCCGCAACCAACCAGTCATCGCGTTCTTCATAGTCTCTAGCTGGGCCTCAATTTGCTGAAGAGGGCCCTGGGGCTATGAAGTATCAACCCTATTTACTCCCTCCTCGGAACCATTGCTATCCTCTTCACTCGTGTCAACCTTCCTGTTCTTGCCTCGGTTTTGGAAGCCCTTCACCCTCAGTAGATCTAAGTCAACGTCAAAATGGACAAACAAATCATTATACTTACTAGGAATATTAGCCCGCTCACACAACATAGTAATGAGGGAAAGGAACATCAAACTCGCCCTCGACTTGTACATGAAGCACCTAAGCTCTAGGATCACCCGACTGCCCACATTCACCAGCACCCCATCTAGCAAACAAGCCACCATAAGTGCCCGGGGGTAGGTGACATCATAAGTGTTGCTCGAAGGATGGATCTTGCGACTACAATGTTTAGCCATCTTCGCGCCTCAGTAGTAAAATAGTGGGACTTGATCCCAGTCCGGCTGTTGACCTAAGTAATCTTGCTCCTCTTCCTGTCCACCACCATGGTATCTACTAGCCACTGACCATTTCCCTCCTCATCCTCGGCCTTCATCGCATCCTCTGGGTGGTCGTCAAGCCCATAAACATCATTGATCACCACAGGACAAAATGGCACTATAACACCCCGAAGCTGAACCATCGGGTTGGGGGATGTCAAGTCCACCGTAGGAAGCATAGCATAGAAATTCCTAACCCAGTGTATGTTATATTTACTCGGGGAATCCACTAGCTTAGTCCATTTGATCTCATGAAGGAGGCGGTAAAAATTAGGGGCAAGCTCATCCACCCGGTCCATGAGAAATCCCCTCTCTGCCAAAATTCCCTTCTTCTGCTTCTGCTCTAAGAAGTGTTTCTTGCATTGTGGAGTGACTAATCGATTGTAGGGGAGGGGGGAAACTTGGGCTGGGGCTGCTGAAGGAGCATTTTGACCTTGGGACATAGTGTAGAAAGAGCAAGTACCTATAAGAAGAAATAACGTTAGTTCCTTACGACACTGAGTAGAACAACATTAAGATGGATCAAATCAAGTAGAGTTGGAATAAAATCACATACTGAAGTTTCTGCCTCAAACCCCTTCGCTGCAACGGTGAATTAACAGCTGCAGCGAGGTCGTGATAGCGGGACACGGACCGCCAGGGACGAAAAACCCCCACCCTATGTTTGCCATATCCACGAGATGTTAGCACGTCGTGACAGGTCCACTGCAGCGAAAGCGAGTCCGCTACAACGAACCCATCATCTTCCCCAAACGAGAAAAACCTTACCTTTCAAAAAAGGAGCCTCACATTTTCAACCAAACATCAACAAAATTCATCCTAGATTAGTTAATATGTTAACATTCATGTAGTTTACGTACTATAGCACATCATTTCAACAACATTTAGGCTTCAGATTTCAAGCAAATACCCAAAATTGCGCTCATCACTACACCTACCACCCCAACATCATATGGCCCCTATTTTCAAGCAGAACTTAAGTAGAACACGATTCTAAGGCCATGTGAACGTTAAATAACTAGTTACAATCTAAAATCTCCCACCCATATTGGCCACAAAGCCTTCTTTCAAACAAATCAGAATTTCTTCCACAAAACCCAACATAGTTACACTAACTAGGAACAAAGCATAAGAAATTCAAAATCAAGCATTTAGAATCACAAAATAGAATAGAGGAATGTGAAACATACATTAGAAAAGATGAAAGGTTGATTAGTGGACTGAGAAGGGGATGGGATGAAGAGAATTTCGTGTGGAGTGGGAAGGGTAACGACCAAATAGAGTGTATATAGGAGGAGAGGGGAAATGAACCCCCCTCCCAAGTGTAATATCTGTTGTGAAGGGTCATTCGCTGCAGCGACCTTATCTTCGTTGCAGCGAGCCCACTGTAGCAAAGAATCCCACCGCTGTAGCGACCCTTGCCCTTAAATTTTTGCCTTTTCACCGTGACTCAGGTTCGTGTTATGTGTTCGAGGTCCGTTTCCCCAATGACGTATGCAACCTTAAAGGACCTAGACCAAGTTATAAAGTAAAGTAAGTGTCACGACCCAACCCCGTAGGCCGTGAGTAGTGCCCGAGCTGGGCACCCATATGCGCTCACTAACCTGATTCGGCATACAAACCACTCGTACATTCATAAAAATCAAACGTGGCTCCAAACTGACGCATACAAACCAATATATTGCACAGAAGCCGGCAAGGCTATCATAATATACATAACATGTCAAAGCATACATACACGCAGCCGATAAGGCTGCCACGGCGGATGGGCCGCCCAAACACATCTTACTCAACGCGTCCGAACAAAACTGTACATAACCCACATCTATGTCTACAGACCTCTAATACAGAACAACAGAATCAGATGACGGGACAGGGCCCCGCCGTACCCTGAATAAACATAATCATATACATCGGAAGAGTATATACCCAAAATATTGGCTCCGAACAAGGGAACACTCGAACAAATAGACGGAAATCCTACGCCGGTGGATCACCAAAACGCGTATTCCGTACCGCGGGCATGAAACGCCCCGAAGAAAGGGGTCGGACGGGATATGTACTGAGTATGCAAAGCAGGAAGTACAAAAAACGAGGTCATAACCGAAGTAAGGTGTACGTAACGCGAGCATAATCACCCAAATACCAAAGTACTTATATCCGAAATACAAACATACATAAGCAAGTGGAAGACGAATATAACCATCAGAGTGCCCAAAATGCTTAGCTTTATTTTGAAAAACATTTCTGTCCCACATATACAGAAGATAGAACATATCATATAAACTGACGTTAACCGAATGCCGAGGAACGTACGGCCCGATCCATAAATAAAATAATAGTGCCGAGGAACGTACGGCCCGATCCATATATCATATAATAATATAATAATGCCGAGGAACGTACGACCCGATCCATATATCATATAATAATATAATAATGCCGAGGAACGTACGGCCCGATCCATATATCAACGCCCGATATAAATAAAATATAATCATACATCACATCACGCCATCATATATCATATGTATCGATTATCATATCATCAAACATCATATCACATATCACATACGGTCCGCAATGGGACCCGGCGGACGAAACGTGGTCGCCACTCCATCTGGACGCCACAACACATCATACTTCAGAAGGTTTTATATCTCCGAACATCTCCGTCACACATCATAACATATATACACGGTACCCGGCCAAGAGGGGCTCGGCGTACCGGTCACATCATACTTCGTATCACATCATACTTCAGAATAGTGCGCACGATAACAACCGGCCCGCGATCCGGTGAAGGATGTAACAACGTAACGCACGAGCAGAATCGTAAGTAGCCATATGCATACAAATCTTTATTACAAACTCAACAGAATAACCAAAGCGAACTATTATTTCAACCAAGACAATAGTCAAATCAAATTTCTTCCGAATATTACTCGGGAACATATCAAACCGAACTTCAGTAACCATGGTCACGTATCAAAATCATATGCATAAAATCCTCATTTCAGACTCAACAGATAAGTATATAATCATACTCGGGGGGCGGAAAAAATAGTCATATTGAATTCTTTCAAAAGCCACTAGAATTATACAGAAGAAGATCGCGGGACCCACGGACGAGCGTTAACCCATTCCGGGCCCGCCTACGAAAATCATAGTTACCATATATTATCAAATCATTATTACAAACTCAAAGGATAAGTAAACTGATCGTACTTAAAATCGGAATAATAATCATATCATATCCTTTCAAAATCGTCAGAAGTACATAAGAAAAGTCGCGGGGCCCACGGAAAGGTGTCGACTCAAGTCGGGCCCGCCCATGAAAATCATAGTCCTTATACGTCATAGAATCATATACGAGCATATCAAAGCCATCCGGTTCGTCTCCGTGAAAGTTACGGACGTTCGTAGTTTTCGGAATCGTTTAGGAACGAAACTCTTTTAAGAAAGAAAACCCAACTTTTATGCAACTTTTGAAAATCAAACATACAAAGACATATAAACCATAGCTTGTCCACATAAGGATGCCAACATCAAAAGCAAATACGACTCATAAACGTACTTGAATTTTTTTGAGAATAGAATTACCCCCGAAGCTCATAACGTATCATAACTTAGCCATATCTAAGACATGCCAAAAGAAGGAAGGTCAGCGTTACATACCTTATCCGCCCTCAAAGATAGTACAAACTCAAACTTCGGGCTCTCTAGGATCTACAATTTCATCATAATATGCCAAACATTAGCTAAAGGTATTTAGGAATTCATTTCCAAACGAACATCAAATTCTACGAAAATTGGGCAAAGACTTCCCCGTGAATACACCAACCCCGAGAATTCAACTCGGCCAAATCAACAACAACAACAACAACAACCAACCTAGCAACATTAATAATCAATCCGAAAGGCAATACAACATTAATAACTCTCTTTTTCATCATTCAACAACTTTCAACATATTCAATTCAACGGCTTACCTTCAAGCCAACATCAACGCTTATACATTCAAATACTAACCCGAGCCCATACCAACAACATTCAAAGACATCTTAAACAATTCATACAACATTTCCAACAATCCAACAATTGTTCCAATCTACCCGAAAACAGTCCCCAAACCCGAGAACACAACTATAATCCATCCCTCACTTCCAAATCATGATTTGCACCAACAATCCACATTCTAACAATGTCATTCTCTTAAATATAAAAATCACATTAAATACACATGATTCTCCAAATCAGCCCATACAATTACAACATCAATCTTGAGTCATTAAACTCATTTCCAACATAGAATTCATAACGACAACAATCAAACTACTAATTAACAATAATCCATTTCTTGTCACATAAGTAGCCTACATTCGGCCAACACTTCCTACAAACATATATAAATGATTCTCATTCATTTCTTCACCCTACAATGATCACAACATGCTAACTAGACCTCAAGTCATTACTTCAATACAACACAACACACACACACACCTCACACGGCTATGCACTACACACACAACCTTCACTCCAACATGCCATATTTCATGATTTTCATCCATTTTAACATACTACAACATGCATACAACCTTTATAACACATAAAACATGATAAATCTCACCTTTCTTCTTCAACTCCACAAATAGGCTAGGGTTTGCAATTGACACAACGAATGGTTGGATGACCCGAACAACACTTCCACGCTACTTAGGGGACCTCAAATTAGTGGATTTGCATCAAAGAAATATTTTTGGAATGGCTAAATTGGACTTGAAATTTCCAAGGGTTGGCCGAGAGCCTCTCTCTTGTGGTTCTTCAACTTCTATTTTTTTTTCTAAGTGTTGGGAATGAATAAAGATGACTACTTGATCATCTTTTGTGCTATTATATGTGGCACAAGTGTCCTTGGCCCACACATGTGTTGGACCAATTAAAATTGTCCACAAATTGTGTGGGCCAACTATAAACAACCACACGGCCCAACAAGGCCAAAAATGCATGATTTTCAACTTCCAAATATTCCAATTTTGGTCCCAAATTTTCCTAATTGTTCCATGCCAACAAATTCATGAACACTTTAGGTCTTAAAACAAAATCGAAGGTCAAAAGTCCCGACTTTGTATCCCGGAATGGTTTTGTCTCTAACTTACCATAGTTAAACCGGATTGTTCCAATGTACGAAATACGGGATATAACATCCTCCCCCCCTTTAGAACATTCGTCCTCGAATGTTAGATTAACCTTACGGGATCTTATAAACACTCGGGGGAGTTCTTTTACAATTATCACAAACAATTCATACATCAATCAACATAACCAATTAAAGAAGGTCTAGATTACTCCGTACCCGCGTCCGGTGGCGCCTCCCGATCCCGTCCACGGGTCAACGCATATAGGCGGTTTGATGGACCGCCGAACCGGGAGGCCCGCCACGGCCTCTCCCACGGCCGCCGGTGTCGGTGTGCCCCGCCCCATCGGGCGCATAGCTACGGAAGGAGAAGACGAACTGGAAGACCGACCGCAACTGGCCGCACCACCCGGACCGCCCCCATACGGGACACTCTCGCATACGGTGACCCCGGCCGCCACAAGTAAACAAGCACCGTGGCGCGGTAACACTCTCCCGGACGCGCCCCTCACAATAAGAACACCGAGGTACGGGTGGCCTCCACTGACCGAACCTCGGTCCACCTGTGGGCCCGAAGCCCTGGAGCTCTGACCCGCTCCCGAATATCCCGCACTATCCGGCCTCCTATCGCCGAGCCGTGGGGGTGTGCCCGCGCCGGGCCGGGGAGGATATCTCGTCTTCCGCCGTCGCCGAGGTCCGCTCGCCTCGAAAATCCCCGAATATCCCTGGGCCGGATCTAGCCCTCTTGGCCGGCCCCCCGTCATCGACCCTATCAGCCGATGCCCCTCGCGTTCGTCCTCCATGTCTACCTTTGGCCCCCGGGCGTGGGCTCGTATACGGCAATATCCATACCGATCGGGCCGCCAACACCAAGCAACGGTGTCGTTAACGAAGCATCGGTCCGGTAATTAAGGCCCCCACTATATATCGGTGCATCCGGCAAGTCGGGCCGCGCCGGACTACATGTGGCGGCGCATATCCGGCCAAATGATCGAACTCTAACCGTACTCCGTGATTGTGGACAAAGCCAAGGCAAGAATTCTCTCGCATTTCAACGAGGGAAAAGAAACAGAAAAAAAAAAGAATCGTCTACCCCCCGGCCCGCCTCACCTCTTTCCGAGGTAGAAAATGGGCCGGGAAGGCCTCTCGTAAACTCGCCCCATACAAGTTGGGGGGGCCCTCGCTCGGGACAGCATTCAAGACTCATACCAATTAGCCGCTACATCGTGCAACCGGTATGACGCCAACTCAACCGACTCTCGTCTCGGAAGAACTAATCAATCGCTGATTTGAGAAGGTACGTTCTTGCATCCGTCGTTGGGGACGAACTCACGAGGGTCCTCTCTGCGGGCTTTGACCCGAAAAACTCGGTGGCCCACAAAGCAGTAAAGTCACGGCCCTCTCGACTATCGCGCTATCGTTCTACACGATCATCCCCTACTCGTTCCGTGGACCCCCCGCTACCAATCGAGTCAATAACCGGATTGCCTCTTGCAGGTCCCATCCTCCGCCCCGGGCCGGGGAGCCGGAGGTGCGAGGGCCGAACCTCGGTGGCCGGCGGTGGAGCCGCCCCCGTGCCCCCGCACCGGGTCGCTCCAAATCCCTCTCGATACCGGTAGGGTAGCGTAAACCAGCTGGCCGGAGGCACAATCTCCGCTGCCGGGCACGGGCCCTAGTAGTCATCCGGCCCGGCCGGTCTCCCGCCGCCGTAGACTTGCCCTTTCGGGCAGCCGTGGCCTTCCTGGAGGCATCGCCGAAAACATAACATTTCGTCGTAAAAGAGTCATCCCGATAACATATGATAATCTAATTGTATCGCACGATCTAAGATCGAAGGAAAGATAACATCCTAAATGCCCCGTAGCCTCCGTTTATAGACGTGGTGCACAACACACCGATAAACAAGACTCTACCGGACACGGTCTCGTAGACATTCCGAGGACGAACCGCTCGATACCACTTCTGTCACGACCCAACCCCGTAGGCCGTGACTAGTGCCCGAGCTGGGCACCCATACGCGCTCACTAACCAGATTCGGCATACAAACGACTCCTACATTCATAAAAATCAAACGTGGCTCCAAATTGACACATACAAACCAATATATTGCACAGAAGCCGGCAAGGCTATCATAATATACATAACATGTCAAAGCATACATACACGTACCGATAAGGCCGCCACGGCGGACGGGCCGCCCAAACACATCTTACTCAACGCATCCGAACAAAACCGTACATAACCCACATCTATGTCTACGTACCTCTAATATAGAACAATGTAATCGGATGACGGGACAGGCCCCGCCGTACCCCCGAATAAACATAATCATATACATCGGAAGAGTATATACCCAAAATATTGGCTCCAACAAGGGAGCACTCGAACAAATGCGAAATGGAAATCCTACGCCGGTGGATCACCAAAACGCGTATCCGTACCGCGGGCATGAAACGCGCCCCCGAAGAAAGCGGGGTCGCACGGAATACGTACCGAGTATGCAAAGCAGAAGTACAAAAACGAAGTCATAACCGAAGTAAGGTGTACAGAACGTGAGCATAATCACCCAAATACCAAAGTACTTATATCCGAAATACAAATCATACATAAGCAGTGCAGAAGACGAATATAACCATCAGAATGCCCAAAATGCTTAGCTTTATTTTGAAAAACATTTCTGTCCCACATATACAGAAGATAGAACATATCATATAAACTGACGTTAACCGAATGCCGAGGAACGTACAGCCCCATCCATATATCATATAATAATATAATAATGCCGAGGAACGTACGGCCCGATCCATATATCATATAATAATATAATAATGCCGAGGAACGTACGGCCCGATCCATAAATAAAATAATAATCATACATCACATCACGCCATCATATATCATATCGTATCGATTATCATATCATCAAACATCATATCACATATCACATACGGTCCGCAATGGGACCCGGCGGACGTAACGTGGTCGCCACTCCATCCGGACGCCACAACACATCATACTTCGAAGGTTTTATATCTCCGAACATCTCCGTCACACATCATAACATATATACACGTACCCGGCCAAGAGGGGCTCGGCGTACGGCCACATCATACTTCGTATCACATCATACTTCGAAACACATCATACTTAGAATAGTGCACACGATAACAACCGGCTCGGGATCCGGTGAAGGATGTAACAACAAAACGCACGAGCGAGTAATCGTAAGTAGCCATATGCATACAAATCTTTATTACAAACTCAACGAATAACCAAAGCGAACTATTATTTCAACCAAGACAATAGTCAATCAAATTTCTTCCGAATATTACTCGGAAAATATCAAATCGAACTTCGGTGAATATGGTCACGTATCAAAATCATATGCATAAAATCCTCATTTCGTACTCAACCGTATAAGTATATAATCATACTCGGGGGGGCGGAAAAAATAGTCATATTGAATTCTTTCAAAAGCCACTAGAATTATACAAAAGAAGATCGCGGGACCCACGGACGAGCATTAACCCATTCCGGGCGCGCCTACGAAAATCATAGTTACCATATATTATCAAATCATTATTACAAACTCAAGGGATAAGTAAACTGATCGTACTTAAAATCGGAATAATAATCATATCATATCCTTTCAAAATCGTCGAAGTACATAAGAAAAGTCGCGGGGCCCACGGAAAGGTGTCGACTCAAGTCGGGCCCGCCCATGAAAATCATAGTCCTTATACGTCATAGAATCATATACGAGCATATCAAAGCCATCCGGTTCTGTCTGTGAAAGTTACGGACGTTCGTAGTTTTTCGGAATCGTTTAGGAACGAAACTCTTTTAAGAAAGAAAACCCAACTTTTATGCAACTTTTGAAAATCAAACATACAAAGACATATAAACCATAGCTTGTCCACATAAGGATGCCAACATCAAAAGCAAATACGACTCATAAACGTACTCAGATTTTTTTGAGAATAGAATTACTCCCGAAGCTCATAACGTATCATAACTTAGCCATATCTAAGGCATGCCAAAAGAAGGAAGGTCTGCGTTACATACCTTATCCGCCCTCAAAGCTAGTCCAAACTCAAACTTCGGGCTCTCTAGGATCTACAATTTCGTCATAATATGCCAAACATTAGCTAAAGGTATTTAGGAATTCATTTCCAAACGAACATCAAATTCTACGTAAATTTGGGCAAAAGATTTCCCCCCGTAAATACACCAACCCCGAGAATTCAACTCGGCCAAATCAACAACAACAACAACAACAACCAACCTAGCAACATTAATAATCAATCCGAAAGGCAATACAACATTAATAACTCTCTTTTTCATCATTCAACAACTTTCAACATATTCAATTCAACGGCTTACCTTCAAGCCAACATCAACGCTTATACATTCAAATACTAACCCGAGCCCATACCAACAACATTCAAAGACATCTTAAACAAGTCATACAACATTTCAACAATCCAACAATTGTTCCAATCTACCCGAAAAAAGGTCCCAAACACGAGAACACAACTATAATCCATCCCTCACTTCCAAATCATGATTTGCACCAACAATTCACATTCTAACAATGTCATTCTCTTAAATATAAAAATCACAATAAATACACATGATTCTCCAAATCAGCCCATACAATTACAACATCAATCTTGAGTCATTAAACTCTCATTTCCAACATAGAATTCATAACGACAACAATCAAACTACTAATTAACAATAATCCATTTCTTGTCACATAAGTAGCCTACATTCGGCCAACACTTCCTACAAACATATATAAATGATTCTCATTCATTTCTTCACCCTAAAATGATCACAACATGCTAACTAGACCTCAAGTCATTACTTCAATACAACACAACACACACACACCTCACACGGCTATGCACTACACACACAACCTTCACTCCAACATGCCATATTTCATGATTTTCATCCATCTTAACATACTACAACATGCATACAACCTTTATAACACATAAAACATAACTAAATCTCACCTTTCTTCTTCAACTCCATAAATAGGCTAGGGTTTGCAATTGACACAACGAATGGTTGGATGACCCGAACAACACTTCCACGTTACTTAGGGGCCTCAAATTAGTGGATTTGCATCAAATAAATATTTTTGGAATGGCTAGAATTGGACTTCAAATTTTTGGGGGTTTGGCCGAGAGCCTCCCTTTGTGGTTCTTCAACTTCTATTTTTTTTCTAAGTGTTGGGAATGAATAAAGATGACTACTTGATCATCTTTTGTGCTATTATATGAATGGCACAAGTGTCCTTGGCCCACACATGTGTTGGACCAATTAAAATTGTCCACAAATTGTGTGGGCCAACTCCCACACCACACGGCCACAACAAGCAAAAATGCATGATTTTCAACTTCCATAAATTCCAATTTTGGTCCCAAATTTTTCTAATTGTTCCATGCCAACAAATTCATGAACACTTTAGGTCTTAAAACAAAATCGAAGGTCAAAAGTCCCGACTTTGTATCCCGGAATGGTTTTGTCTCTAACTTACCATAGTTAAACCGGATTGTTCCAATGTACGAAATACGGGATATAACAAGAACCATAGTATATAGTTAAATTTCGTACCCACAATAGGTGCAGTAAGTTGTGTTACACCCCATACTTGTGTGTGATACCAAATGATGATGCAGACCTCCCTTAAGTATACTTAGTAGTTAAGATCATATATGGGAAGTATTGGGAGGATTGGAGGTCAAACAGGTGAAAAACGAAATGATGTTACACCTTAGAAATCTCATATCGCTAGTGTCTTAAGTAGACTAATGTGAGCCCGGAGGGGCCATGTAATTCTTATAAGGCTAAGAAAGACTTTTAACAAGTGTTAAAAGAGTACCTAAAGGTTCCGGGGTCAAGGGGTTGAAGAAAATAAGTTGTCGAAACTTTGGAAAAAACTTGGCAGAAATTCAGACGGGATTTCTGGTCCAACTTGAGTGAGCTATATCTCCTAGTATATGAGGAGTTATGGAGTGAATAAACAATATAAATTGAAGTTCATTGCGTGATTTCCAACGCAACAAACAGTTCGTCAATACAATATTAGAGTAAGAAGTTATAGGCATTTCAAAACAGACTGCCTGAAGGTCACGGACCTTAGCGAAAATTTTAGAAACTGACACAAAACAGACTTAAGTCGGTGGAGTTGATGTAAACCGACTTTGGGTTGCTATATAAAGCCCCTAAACTTTATTTCCATTCAATTTTACAAGTCCAAAACGTCCAAAAAGCTCAACAAATCTCTACAAAGTTCTTCAATGGCCTTAGGCCATTGTTAGATCAAATGTATTGAAGTTTATGCGTCGGGAAGCTCGGGAAGGCTGGGGGTCACGTCATTGTGTCGTGATTGTTGCGAAGTGAACTGAAGAAGTCGTGGATCTTGAAGTTAAAACGGCTAAAGATTCAATTGGGGCGTGATAAGGTAAGATCCTCTCGTTATATTTATGAAATTTTGTTAATTCAGGGTTGTAGTCGCTAAATTATAGCGTATTTAGTTGAAGTGAGAAAAAAAATGGAGTAACATTATAATGGTGTTATTTATTGGATGAATTGTTGGTGGTATTAAAATTGGTAGTGCTGATGTTGGGTATGTTGTTGTCGCTGTTGTTGTGGTTGTTGTTGTAGACTTGGAAACGTAAAAAATAGAGGAAATGCTGCCCGAATTTTTGTAAGTCCAAACTTGTTTTATAAGACCTAAGTGTTGATATGCCATCAAGTTGATAAATAACTAAGGTCATATATCCTCGTATAGGTGTGAGGGAAGGTTGGGCTTCAGAATAGGAGATTCCTTCAAGAGGCAGTCTAACGATCAAGGTATGTAAGGTTTTCGCTATCGTTTTCCTTGGCACAAATCAATAGAACCCTAGCGTGCATTATCAATCCATTCGAGTCTATTCCGAATTTCCTACATTTTACGAAATATATATATATATATATATATTTTACGAAAAAATACGTATTTCATGAGAAGTACATATATCTTATGAAAGATGCTTATTTTTTCGAAAAATCTCTATTTTTACGAAATTTTCGAGAATTTAAGAAATTAAGTAAACGTCCCCAGCCAAGTCGTTCATTGACTCCTATTAAGCTGTCCGTATACTTTATGAAAAATCCTTATGATGTTAATGTGAGTATTATCATTTGAGTCATTCCTTGTCCTTGATATGTGTCCCATAATATATTTGGAGGTATAACGACCTTACGTCACTCCGAAAGGCCCAATGTCACTTCTTTGACTCCTCATGCATTTATATATATATATATATATATCGCACTATTTTACTCCACCAAGTCGCGCTATAGTCGGTCGGGTATGACTCGTAGATGTGCAACCACTGATAAGTTGAGAATTCACATCGAGTCCCGTGCGGTCGTACGTTTCAGACCGAGTCTCATTAGGGCCGGGTACTTTATGATATAATGATGTTTTCCTGGATGCAAGGAGGATGATGATATGATGATGAAGATATACACACCGAGTCCTGAAAAGGCCGGGTACACTTCATACCGAGTCCTGAAAAGGCCAGGTACGCTTCACACCGAGTCCCACTAGGGCCGGGTACGTTATATTTATATATATATATATTACGTATATTTAATTGCATATGAAAAGTGATTTTCTCATGCATGGCATATTGTATGGTTTCAGATGTCACAGGTTACCAGCTATCACTATTCTCCCATGTTTACATTTATATTTTACTAATGTCATTACTTTCCTGCCTTACATACTCAGTACTTTTATCCGTACTGACCGTCCTATTTGTTGGGGCGCTGCATTTCGTGCTATAGGTCCTGATAGGCAGAGCAGAAGGACCTTCTCAGTAGGATCGCCAACTTCAGCGGGACGTTAGCAAGTACCACTATGTCGGGCTTGCTAGTTGGGTATATATCGAGTCTACATGTTATGTATATGACAGATATATGTACTCTTGGAGCCTCATGGATAGTGTAATGGGTGTCAGAGTCATGCATGTTTTCATTATACTTATGATACACATGTTATAGCCTGGGCAGCTATATGATATTTTATGATGTTCATGTTGCGGCCTTGTCGCCCAGCTTACGTATACAGTCGTTCACGAAGAGGTTATGTTAACCTTGTTTTAGGCCTTTCTCTATATTAGTACTCTTATATGTACATGCTAATGATTACGATCAGGATTTTTGTATTAAGGTTATATTATGTCACCTCAGGCGGTACTCGGCTGTTAGGGTCGGTGCCCGTCATGCCCCTCGTCGGGGTGTGACAAAGTGGTATCAGAGCAGGTCAGTCCTAAGGATGTCTATAAGCCGTCTCTAGTAGAGTCTTGTTTATAGGTATGAAGCGCACTATACTTATAAACAGGAGGCTACAGGACATTTAGGAATGTATCCTTTCTCCATGATCTAGATCGTGCGATAGATCCGAAACGTAGGAAAGTTCGTTCCTGATCCTATCTTCGTGTTTGAATTGCAGTAATGCGGATGAAGAGAAAGATTTTAGTTAGTAGAAGTAACGGGATAGCCCCAGGGTGGATATTAGGCTAGCACCACCCGCCGGTACAAGTCAAAGGATCATAGAAGGGAGATTAAAGCAGAAGTGATGAAACTGTGACACCATTTACCAAACAAATAAGATACGGGACTTCACTATCCAAGACAATATAACTTACTGTTCCACCCCTCCCATTAGAGATACCGAAGTAAGGGACCCCAGATTTACTTCATGCCAAATACCCGAGCGAAAGGAACTCAGAAGTAGAGCCTAGCACTTGTGATATGATACGTGGTACACATAAGGGAATAAGGGCTTATCGAAGTGGGTAACATTAATGATGGAATGACACGAGATTCAGAATACGTATTGGGAATCACGATTGACTGAATGCAAATTAGGTGAGAAGCCCAGGACACCACTAGAGAGTAAGAAGGAACCGAAATAAGAGGAATTAGGGATACTGGGAACATCTTGGCCAAGTTTCGTGAACAGTTATGAGATAAAGTGCTAACGGATGCATTGGACAACAATCAAGTCAAATAAGTATAGAGGAATGCCAAAGAAAGAACTAAAGTGTGACAATGACGAAGAATTATGGATGGAAAAGAGGTAAGTTAAAAAATAGGCTACGCGAACATAAGAATCCTATCTACATTACGTGGGAATAAGTATATAAGTGAAATCCTGATTTAGAAAAAGTTGTACGATATATAGTGGTATGAGCGTTAAATGTTATAAATGCCGCAAGGGAATGACCACCTCCGAAGGAAAAGAATGCTCGTCCCAGCAAGTAAGTTGAGTCAGAGCTAACATCAAAACACGGCTACCAGGGATTCACCATAAGGAGATGATGACTTAAGAATGAAACGACAAACAATTGGACATAGGAAAGACTCTTGCAACTAATCGCAAGAGGCCACGGTATGGATACATATTGTGAAATAAATGTTATCGCGCATGGTTAAGTAAGAATGTGAAGGCACACATGTGTCTCGCGAAATACCCGAGGGATGTTGGAACCCTATAGTATGAGTGTATACCCTAATAAGCGGTACATGTCTAATGAACTGGATTTCACCCCTATAGGCCACAAGTAAACTAGGACAACACGGACAAGGTTAGGAAAACATGAGGTGAAAAAGGGAAGAGATGCGTAAGTACGCATAATAGGACTACAAGAAAAGGTGAGGGGAAGAAGGAAACAGGAGTTGGGCAACTGTGTACTCGAGAAAAAGAGCCCATAAAGGCAAGGATAGTTGGAAAGATATTGATTTAAAGAGGTTAGCATCAATAATTATGGTAAAGGAATCGCAAGGTAAATAGTACACTAAGAATGCTTAGTTATAAACAAAGAGTTAAGAAGGTGTTAAAGGAACACAAGAGATATCGTAAGATATGCTTGACCAGACAAGAGATCTCGTAAGATATGCTTGACCTTGGATCAGTCGGTAGGAGACAAGGGGGTAACTCCATAATGGAAGATTTCAAGATTGCTAACATAAGAGATACCATGCGTCGAGATCATGACAAGATGCAAGTTAAATGAGATGTCTTAAAAGCACTATATGAGCCTCATAAAGAAGGAATACGAACAAGAATATATGAAGCTAGAATAACATGGGTATGCAACGCAAGCAGTGGGTATGATGGTGGGATAATAAGTTAGCCCTCCTAGAAAGGGAATGACGTAAGAAAGAAGTCCAACCACTCAGTGACGTAGGAAGACCGTCATCAAACAAGAGGATCGCATTAATGAAAAAGAAATAGTATTCAGGTAACCGTATCCCTATAAGGGGGGAAGTTATGAAGACGAAAGAAGAGAAGAGCAACAGAAGGGTTAAAGCGTTTCATGAAATTAAAAAGTGTATGAGTAAGGATAATAAACGGTTGACGAGAATAGCACTAGATATGGAAGGGAGGTAGTTAAATGGACAATAAGGAGTATTCGTCTCAGTGGCGAATGGGTAGATGCTAACTAAAAGCCTAAAAGCTAAGCAATAAAGATACGTACGACATAACAACAAGACGAACCGACGTAGTCACCGGGATGACGCAAACTACGAACATCAACTCGTTTAGATTTTAATAGAAGGAGTCTGCAAGGCCGTGGGATAGGAACACAATTAATAAAGTCTAGGCAAGAAGGAGGGCGACGAAGAGTAGTGAAAAAGACTAGACCACAATAAGTACCTGTCATTTGAGAGACAACAACTTCACTTAGAAGAAGTAAAGAGTGAATCAGGAAAAGGAAGATGTATACATGGGAAATTCGGAAGTTGTTCGGTTGGGGTAAAACAACCAGCTAAGGGAAAGAAAACAGAGGAAGATAGCAAAAAGCCTGAATCATTACGACAAGCTATGTGCCAACTCTAGAGGACTTCGCTATGTTAACTAGTCCCTGCAACTCGGTGTTCAATAAGAGGGATCCATCGAACAAGACGTAACCTTCGAGGTACAAACTATGAACGTATAGTCAGAGAGACATTAATAGTAATTAATGAAGGTACAATAAACTATGGAGGTTAGTGTAAAGGGATACAGTATCAGGAGACCCTAGGTTCAGGTTTGAAAGGACGACAAGAAGTTACAAACATAACTATTACCTCAGATTCGACTATTAACTAAGGAGGCGAGAAATAAAGCAATATCTAGAAACCAAGAAGAAGCAGTTACAAAGGTAGTGCATAACTCAACTGCCTCTAAGAACATACCAACCAAGAAGAAGCAGTTACAAAGGTAGTGCATAACTCAGTTGCCTCTAAGACTCAAGGTATGTTCGTAATATTAGTAACCAAATCACTGAGTAAAAGCATTGGACACTAACACATGCTCCGACCCTGATCCCTACATTAAGAATAGGACAAGAAGGAAGGGAAATTTTGAGGACAGAATGCCACAAAGCCCGGTGGGAATAACTACCTATGATTAAAAGAGAGCTAAAGACTAAAGGTAAGAGTGACATCCAAAGGCTTGTCCAGAAGAGTGAAGCGATAGTCGAAGGAGATAAAACTCAAAGATAAGACAAACAGCCACAAATGGAGGGACTGATAATTACGGATAGTCAATACATAATTAGTTGCACCAGACAAGACCCCCTTACATTCGAGGATGAAAAGGGGGGAAGGATGTCATAATTCGCACCTTTCACATAATTAGTCCCTTGCTAGTCAGTTGGAGAAGGCTAGGAGGAAATACTCTTTTATTAAAGTTATAAGTAAAACTGTTTAGCAATGGTTACGTACGTTCAGAGTCATCGAAAATTCTATTCAGACGTAGGACGAAAAGATCTAGAGTTTATGTCTATAAGGAATGCTATGAGGATGAATAAAAATGGAGTTGTCCCATGTTGGTTTTAAAGAATTGTAAGGGGACAAGTTGCTATATCATTATACTGTCCCACATAATGCCAAGGTATAGGCGAAATGATAAACTTGGAATAACCTTATCGCGTAGTAACTTTTAACATTCGAGGACGAATGTTCTTAAGGGGGGAAGGATATTACACCCTATACTTGTGTGTGACGTCTTATGATGATGCAAACCTCCCTTAAGTATACTTAGTAGTTAAGATCATATATGGGATGTATCGGGAGGATTGGAGGTCAAACGGGTGAAAAATGAAATAATGTTACACCTTGGAAATCTCATATGGCTAGTGCCATAAGTAGACTAATGTGAGTATGGAGGGTCCATGGAATTCTTATAAGGATAAGAAAGACTTTTAACAAGTGTTAAAAGAGTACCTAAAGGTTCCGGGGTCAAGCGGGTTGAAGAAAATTAGTTGTCAAAACTTTGGAAAAAACTTGGCAAAAATTCAGACGGGATTTCTAGTCCAACTTGAGTGAGCTATATCTCCTAGCATATGGAGAGTTATGGAGTAAATAGACTATCCAAATTGAATTTCATTGAGTCTAGTTTCCAACGAAACAAACTTTTCATTGATACGACATCGGTGTGGGAAGTTATAGGCATTTCCAGACAGATTGCCAGAAGCTCGCGGACATTCATGAAAATTTTAGAAACCAACCCAAAATCGACTTAAGTCTGTGGAGTCGGGGCAAACCGACTTTGGGATACTATTTAAAGCCCCTAAACTTCATTTCTATTCATTTTTACAAGTCCAAAACGTCTAGAAGCTCCACAAACCTCTACAAAGTTCTCCAATGGCCTTAGGCCATTTTTTTAGATCAAATGTATTTAAGGTTATGCGTCGGGAAGCTCAGGAAGGCTCGTGGTCACGTCATTGTGTCGTGATTGTTGCGAAGTGATGTGAAGAAATGGTGGATCTTGAAGTTGAAACGACTAAGGATCGATCCTCTCGTTATATTTATGAAATTTTGTCAATTAAGGGTTGTAGTCGCTAAATTACAGAGTATTTAGTTGAAGTGAGAAAAAAAAATGGAGTAACATGATATTGGTGTTATTGATTGGATGAATTGTTAGTGGTACTAAAATTGGTATTATTGATGTTGGGTTGGTTGTTGTCGTTGTTGTGGTTGTTGTTGTACCCTTGGAAACGTAGTAAAAATAGAAGGAATGCTGCCCCGAATTTTCATAACTCCGAACTTGTTTTATAAGACCTAACTGTTGATATGCCATCAAGTTTAGCACTAACTAAGGTCATATATCATCGTATAGGTGCAAGGGAAGGTTGGGCTTTGGAATAGGAGATTCCTTCAAGAGGCAGTCAAACGATCAAGGTATAAGATTTTCGCTATCGTTTTCCTTAGCACGAATCAATAGAACACGTAGTGTGCATTATCAATCCATTCCAGTCTATTCCAGGTTTCATACATTTTTCGAAAAATACATATTTTATGAGAAGTAAATATATTTTATGAAAGATGCTTATATTTTCGAAAATCTCTATTTTTATGGAATTTTCGATATTTTACGAAATTAAGTAAACGTCCCCAGCTAAGTCGTTCATTGACTCCTATTAAGACTTCCATATACATTATGAAAGATCCTTATGATATTAATGTGAGTATTATCATTTGAGTCATTCCTTGTCCTCGATATGTGTCCCATAATATATTCGGAGGTATAACGACCTTACGTCACTCTGAAAGGCCCAATGTCACTTCTTTGACTCCTCATGCATTTATATATATAGATGTATGCACTATTTTACTCCACCGAATCGTGCTATAGTTAGCCGGGTACGGCAAGTAGATGTGCAACCACTGATCAGTTGGGTATTCACACCGAGTCCCGTAAGGGACAGGTATGTTTCACATCGAGTCCCGTAAGGGCCGGGTATGTTATGATATAATGATATTTTCCCGGACGCGGGGAACCCTAGATACTGGGAGGATGATGATATGATGATGATGATGATATACACACTGAGTCCTGAAAAGGTTGGGTACGCATCACACTGAGTCTTGAAAAGGCCGGGTACGCTTCACACCGAGTCCCACTAGGGCCGGGTACGTTATATATATATATATATATATATATATATATATATATATATTATGTATATTTACTTGCATATGAAAAATGATTTTCTCATGCATGGCATATTGTATGGTTTCAGATGTCACAGGTTACCAGTTATCACTATTCTCCCATGTTTACATTTATATGTTACTGATGTCATTACTTCCCTGCCTTACATACTCAGTACTTTTATCCGTACTGACCGTCCCCTTTCTTGGGGCGCTGCATTTTGTGCTGCAGGTCCTGATAGGTAGAGCAGAAGGACCTTCTCAGTAGGATCTAACACTGAAATGGATATGTCTATTCTGGAAGATAGTAGAAAGGTATAAAATCACATACTACAGAGATGATATAAGTATATGAGAGACTTGCTAAGATTACTACAGAGCTTTAACTGGTGAAGTGTAGCATAGCCGAGGATAGCAATAGCAAGATAGAATATATGTTGGGAAACCTGAGTTAAGATATAGTATCCTAGAAATGGTATATCTCTTAAACCAAAGCTCAAAAGAGGATTCAGGGAAGGAGTATCTTAGCAAGATGGATTCCTAAGATATAGAACTAACTTTATATTAAATATAGCAAGGGTAGATGGCCTGTTTAGAGGCAACAAAGATGTATCATGACCTTGGTAGATTGATAGAAAGAACATATTACAGAGTTCGTGGTCCATTAATAGATAAACAGAAGTTTGAGATACTGAAGTATCATATGGTTATGTCATTGAGGAATGAGGAAATGATCAGTATGGATTTTGTAATGGTAAGGAATTAGGAAAGCTACATATGGAATTATTCGATTATCTAGTCACTTTGGTTACCCGATTAAGATGTTCAGTTCTCTACTAGCACATGAGGATCAGTATATTCAGAGAAACCTAAAGAATATAGATTACCCCAGTATTCTTTCCCACGTTGAGATAAGTGGGTAAGTAGAGCACACTTTTCCGACGTCCAAGTACATGTCATGAGCATGTATATTAGAACCTTAAAGAAAATTGAGACGACTAGTTAGTATGGATTGAATTTGCATATGGTATTAGTCATTATTCCAATATCTATATGGCTCATATTAAGCTCTATAAGAATGGGAGAATGTCAGATTGTTTGAAATTTGGAATCTCATCCTGAAGAAATTTACGAGAAGTAATAAGGAAGATAAGTTGACCCTTGGATATTTTGGACTTCATAAGATGATAGTCGAAAGACCTACTAGATTTACCCTCAAAATCGAAGTCTGTATATTCAGTCTTTTACAAGTCTATACTTCGCAAGTGTATTGAGAAATCCCCCCACAGTTATACCAATTGATGATATTTGGAGTACGAAACAATTATTGTATTAGGAAGTCCCTACTACTCTCTTAGATCGCCAAAGTTCTAGGATTGTGGATTAAAAACCAGAGATGTAGCCTTGGTAATAGTATTATGGAAGAATGTGAAGGTAGAAGAGATGATTTGAGAAGTTAAGAAAGATATGAGATCCAAGTATCCACATTTGTCTCCATTACTAAAGGAACTCTAGACTGAGACATTACAACCTTCAAGTTGGTAGTATTACAGCTACAAAGGAAGCTCTGCCGAAACTTCCATAAGATCCCCGAGAGTTTAACATTCGAGGACAAATGTTTTTAAAGAGGGGGTGAATGTTACACCTCAAAAATTTTCGCGTCGTTTGCGTTGTGAGTAAACTAACATAAGCTTGGAGAGGTCATGGAACCCTTATAAGGTAAAGGAATACTCTTAACAAGTGTTTAAGCAAGTGTCTAAAGGTTCCGGGATCAAGCAAATCGAAGAAAATAAGTTTGTCAAAAATTTGGAAAAATTTGGCAGAATTTTGGACAGAAATTTTGGGTCAACTTTAGAGAGGTATATCTCCTAGAATACGAGGAGTTACGGAATCCATAACCTATGTAAACTGAAGTTCAGCGAGTGTTCTTTCCCATGAAACTAACCATTTGTCGATATCATATCGGAATAGAAAGTTATGGACGTTTCAAAACTGGCCGTCAGAAGCTTCTTCCCGAACGCTAGCCAAGGCCTCGCGAACACTAAGGGAATTGCTAAGGCGGTGGAAATCGACCTTCTACCCTACAAATACAATCACCACTCATTTTTAACTCATTTTTACATCCAAAAAGATCTAGAAACTTCAGGGATCAGTCTCCCAACATTCCATATTATTAACACCAAGAAAATCATAAGGAGGTTATGTAATCTAGACTCGGGAAGCTCGTGACAACATCGTATTATAGTGATTATTGTGAAGCAAGGTGAAAGATGGCGGGATATTGGGTTTGAAGCCATCAAGGACCAATTGAAAGTTAATAAGGTAAGATCTTTCCTCTATAACTATGGAATTAAGTTAATCCGAAGTTATATTCGCTAGATTATCGTGTAATACCTCAAATTGTACAAAAGGTGAAACAAGTCTTGTATGAAATACCATATTGAGGTAAAGGAATGTTGATCATATGTGGTTGTTGTATATGTTTAAGTGAGTTGCTTTTGGAGGATTTTAATGGTTTAAAGTAAAGGAAAAACATAGTATAAAGGTTGCAGTTTGATATGTTGATGTTGTTGGCTTATGGATTGATTTTTGAAGGAAGTTCCGGATGGATTTGTATATGTTTGTCATGTAGTATCTTGATTATGTTATTGTTGATATAGTTAGTGATGTTTGGGAGTTGTTTTGGAATTTGGAGGAAGTAGATAATATAGGGGAAATGCTGCCCAAATTTCGTCAGCTTACTTAATAGCTTAGTTTGACCTCATAAGCATTTCACTGAATTAACCTTGGTGCAAATTATCTTGAATGTAGATTTGCAAACTCGAGAGGATAAGCGCTAAGTAGTTAAGGAGACGACAAGGTATGTTAAGGCTAATCCTTTCTTTCTTAAGGCACGGTTCCTATGTAGTGAACCTACACACGATATCCATAATATTCTTATTCCTAAAAATGGTAGCAACTCATGATTCTCAAGGTTCTTATGATATTATTGATAAGTGTTCTCCATGATGATAATGATTCCATTTCTAGAGATACCAAAGCTTATAGTTTTTGATGTCATTATGATATTATTGAGCTTGTTTGATGATTATTGATTTTATTCATTGTTGTTGATCTCACCTTGTGGTAATTGTTCTTTCAAGGTGAGATATAGCGATGATGATGATTCCATAATGATAATCGGAGGTTACTGACGTTCCGTCACTCCGATAGACTTATCGCTTTTATTGGGCTCTCATACATGCTTTATATATATGTATGTATTTTCTCACACCGAGCCGCGCTATAGTCGGCCGGGTACAGTACCTATTGTGCACACCACTGCAGTGGGTAGGTCATGATGATACCCCGAACACGGGATGATATGATATATGGATCGGGCTGCACATTCCGTAGCACTAACATTTATGGATCGGGCTGCACTTTCCGCAGCACTAACATTTATGGATTGGGCTGCATGTGCCGCAGCCCTAACATTTATGGATCAGGCTGAACGTTCCGCAGCACTAACACTTATATTATATATGTATGAAATTTTTATTTTAAAAGCTAAGCATACATGATATCCGCCTTAAGAGGCAATCAGATGTACAAGTTACTTCTCCTATCTCATGTTCCCTCCATACTTTCATTATGTTGTTATTCATTCCTCACATACTCAGTACATTAATCGTACTAACGTTCTTTTGTTTGCGGACGCTGCGTTCATGCCCGCAGGTAGACGGTTCAGACTCATAGGCTAAATTCTCAACGGTTGTACATGAGCACTCCACTTGTTCTGGAGTAGCAGTCCAGTTGGTATGATCCTATGTGTACAGATGGGCACGGTGGGGATACTGTCCTATCCTTATTATGTTATGTACTCCAGTAGAGGCTCGTAGACAGTTATGCCCAGTTAGATGTTCTATGACCTTCTCGGTCCTTATTTTGTTGTATACTTGGTTTCATCTTAATGATGCTTATGTATATCTTTTGGGCTGGTGTCCCTTACCGCTGGCGATATTTATAAGTTAGCAAGATGGCCTACTCAGGTATGATTATATGATGAGATACATGTATGTTTTGTGGTGCTCGGGTGACTAGCTGCGAGCGTCCGTCATGGCCCTCTAGTGGGTGTCAGAGTCATGCATGTTTTCATTATACTTATGATACACATGTTATAGCCTGGGTGGGTATATGATAATTTATGATGTTCATGTTGCGGCCTTATCGGCAAGCTTATGTATATAGTAGTTCACAAAGAGGTTATGTTATCCTTGTGTTAGGCCTTTATGTGTACCGGTTCTCTTATATGTACATGCTAATGATTACGAGCAGGATTATTGTATTAAGGTTATATTATGTCACGTCAGGCGGTACTCGGCTGTTAGGCTCGAGTGCCCATCATGCCCCTCGTCGGGGCGTGACAAGATGACTTTACAGTCCCCCCAACACCTTTGACCGTTCGAGGATGAACGGTTGTTCAATTGGTATCTGATGTAACGACCCGCTTGGTTGTCATCAAAACCTTCTACAGTCCATATTCAAAACCAAGATTCGTGTGGAATAAAGGCTAAATTCACTTACACATATTGTGTAAAATTGAAATCGTGAGCAAATCATGAGAAATCAAAACTCACAGGCCCGGATAAAAATTATTCGCTGCAGCGAGTTCGTTACACTGAAAAGCCTATCGCTGCAACGAAGATGGCAAAAATCAGAAAGATATAAATAGCCCATTTCGGGGTTTGTCCCACTTATTATTCAAAACCCTATCCTAGGAAACCTCCTGGAGATATTCGATAGAACATTCGGAGACTTCGTCAAGGTAAGCCCTCAACCATCATTATTGGTAAGAATTCATAAAGATAATCCCGCCCGTAATAAGTTGCCCCTCAAGATTAATAAAAGGAGAATTGTCTGTAAACAACCTAGAAACATTAATCACCACGAAATCGAGATTAATTATGTATGCATGATTTTGACTCTTGATCTCGTGTTCGTTAAATTCTTAGAATTCGCTGTCAAGGCCTTGGTTCGGAATTTGCATTGGGAGGAGACTTCACGACGCTCATGATAGCTGCTCGGCATCGAGGTAGGTTATGTCTTACTTGAGTTAGACTTTGATTAGGAAAACGTACACATGAAGTAGAATTGATGGGAGAAAGCTGTCACGACCCAACCGGAGGGCCATGACGGGCACCCGCTGTTAACCCACTTGGGCACCTCTCATCGTACATTCATATTTACATCTAGGTGAGCCACATGGCCTACTCATGCTTTCTATACATCGATAATACTAATCACATCAGGCAACGACACATTTATATCCTCATCAATAACAATACCCATATCCATATACACAAGCCGACGAGGCTAACAAAATAATATGCAAAATATGAGCCGACAAGGCTACAAGACATCTAACCATACACAACTGCCTACGAGCCTCTTAGAGAGTATGTGACATCACATAGACGGGATAGGACCCCGCCATGCTCATACATACACAACAGAATAGTACCCAAAAGCTGCAGCTCCGAATCAAATGGAGCTCCTCTATGCAGTCTCTGAACAAGCAGTCTATGGGTCAAGCCTGTCTCTCTATCCACCTGCGGGCATGACGCAGCGTCCATAAATAAAAAGACGTCAGTACGAATAATGTACTGAGTATGTAAAGCATGATCACTAATAGAATGAAAGAGCTAGGTATACCTCTAGCGTCGTTCGACATATTTACTTACCCTCTTTCTAATGGGAAACTTCCATTTCATACATTCAAACATTTAGAAGTATCATACCCGACCATGAAGGTTTGGTGTTTTACGTACCCGACCATGATGAGGTTCGGTGCTATACGTACCTTGCCCTACCAAGGCTCAGTGTTATCCATACCCAACTGCAGTGGTGTGCGCGCGATAAATATCATACCCGGCCATATAAGCTCGGTGTCACATAATAGCCATTCATACTTATACACGTATACATACTAGTCCATAAGAATCAGCAACATCATTATCATCATCCTTTTCGTTACTTCTTTTCTTGGAGGATCAACTATCATATAAAGGGGGCAATGGCATCGTGAAAACATCAAGAATCATGAGCTTTAGTAATTTTAGAGATAGAGTCATTTGGAAGACATTATGGAACTCATGAGAGGGCGTATAGCAAAAGAATCATGCCTTAATGAAAGAAGGGTTAGCCTTACATACCTCATCGTCTTCTTAACTACTTAACGTTCACCGTCGAAGCTTGGAGAATCTACATTTTGAAGGATTCATGCCATGATTAAGCCTTAATGATACTCTTAATTTCAACTAGAACAATTCATGATCTAATAAAAATTAGGCAGCATTTCCCCTATTTCATCAACTTCCACCATATTACAAAAAAACTCCCAAACAACCACAATAACATCCACAATATCATAATCAAGTAATCACATTCCCATAAGTCTTCAAAATTCATTCTCATGTTTAACTTATACTAACAACTCCACACCCATCCTTAGCACACTTTCATACAATGCTTCCTCATCACTATTATTACCTTCCACAACAAGATTATACCCATATCACACTAGGAATCATGACTCAAGTTAGCTTACTACTCAAAAATATCATAAAAGCTTCATTTAGAACTCATTTTCTACTTTCTTCTTCTACCCAAGTTTTTCAACAACCAAGCATTCATGATAACATGAAATAAGCATGAAAACTAACCTTTTCTCTCATAAGAATGAGTTTTGGAGCAGCTATCAACTTATATGAAAACCCTAGCTTCAATACCCAAGAATTTCTTGCTGTCTACTAACCCTATCAAGACTTCTAACACATGGATATCTTGATTCTTGCCTCTTGATCTTTGTTTTCTCTTGGGTTGGAGTTGAATATCCTTAGAGAAGGGTTTTGGAGCTCTCAAGACTTGTGGAAAAGTGGAAAATGAAATAAAAGAACAAGGGTCGTCTATTTATACAAAAATTAAAAAGCAGCCCGATGGACTTATACGAACCATTTATACGGTCCGTATAATATTATACTGTCTGTATAAATGGACTGTATAACACCACCATGAAAATATCCCTTTCTGTAAAGGTCATGCTATACGGACGCCCCTTATATAGACCGTATAAAGTTATACGGACCGTATAAGTGGTCGTATGAACTCAAAATTATCCGAAACTTTCTCTCTTTGATTCGTTTGACTGCCAATCCTTGTGGAACCTTCTTGACACTTATATAACATTTTATTAACCATACAATTGGCCCTATAGCAGCCCCTCAAGGCATTACCAAATAAATATTAGCTCAATTACAGCGAAAACCTTTCCGAACACAACTTAGATTTCACTTCCTTCCACAAACTTAGGTTCATATATTCATACAACTTCAAAATCTTATAGTATGCACCTTAAGCTATCTATTACCTTCCTTAATCTCGTAAGGGTTTCATAATCACCTAAAGATCACGTTAGCCTACTCACAATGCAACAAAATTCAGAATTTACGAGGTGTAGCATTCTCCCCCCTTAGGAACATTCGTCCTTGAATGTTAGGTTCTTAGGGGTTCTACAAAAATTTTGTCAGAGTTTCTCCTATAAAATGGCACTACCATCCTGTCACAGAAACCCAAAATACCCGACTCACAGGGCTAAAACAACAACAATAACCATGGCCACACACGACCAGGAAGATATCAAAGAAAGAACTACATACCTGAGGGCAATGGCGTCTGTGCCTGAGTCTCCTCTGGAGGTGGAAATATGTCACGACCCGACTAGGGGCCATGACGAGTACCCGGAACTAACTACCGAGCACCACTCATATCGCTAGTTATCAAACTTATTCTCATACTCATAATCATAGGGAAAACAAATCTCACTTTGAAACATATTTACCTTTATATACATAAGCCCTTCGGCTATCAAAATAGTACATGTACGATAAGGAAATCATGAGACCATACTGCCCATAGATACGTATCTATGAGTCTCTACTAGAGTGCTAGACATAGGGACGGGATAGGACCCTGCCATTCCAAAAACATATATATACACAAAAGAATAAATAAATGGTACATCCAAAACAATGGAGTGCTCATAAAGTCTGCTGATAGCTCCTACGAATCCGGATCACCTCCCTGTCTACCTCTGGGCATGAACACAACGTCCAAAGAAAAAGGATGTCAGTACGAATGTTGTACTGAGTATGTAAGGCATGAAAGAAATGAACATAATAGAGAAATCATAAGACATAAGATGAAGATATAATCTGCTTAAACTTTGAGAGTAAGTACATTTTATACATATCACCTATATCATCATCTCACATGTATCATCATCGTTAACCCGCCCACTAGTAGTGTCATGCCGCCCACTAGTGGTGTCATGACCGGCCCTCTAGGCTCAGTGTAATTATAAGCGCCCCCACCTTAGCGGTGACATGCCCGGCCATTTCGGCACGGTGGAATCGTATGCAGCCCGCCTTCGCGGTGACATGCCCGACCAGTTAGGCACGGTGGAATCATATCATCATATGCTCATCATAGACTTATCATTATCAGACATCTCATAGACATATCATGACCTTATCATAAGGTTATCGTAACCTTATCATAAACTTAGCATCATCATATATTTATCGTTAAAACATACATTAGAACTTGAAGGCAACTATGGCTATGTCTGGGTGACGTAAGGTCGTGAACCCCCGATTACATTATGGAGTGATCATAATCATCATATCTCACCTTGAAAGGACTACCATTTTAAGGTGAGTGTACACCATGAATAACCTCAAGGGATCGTAAATAGGATCATTAACTTCATGGACATCATATCTTGCTTTAGAATCTCTAGGCTTAGACTTATAATCATTATTATCATATTCATGACATATTTCTCATCTTTATCTCATAAGAAGCTCTTTATCAACGTTGACTCATAGTTCTCGGAATGTAAGAAAGTCATGGGGGGGTAGGGCAAATAATATCATAAGAATCATATGAGGATCATTAACTTCGTAGGAATCTCATATCATGAGCTTTAGGACTTCTAGACTTAGATTCATCATCAGCATTGTCATTCTCGTAACGTATCTCTTTTCTTTATCTTGTATGAAGCTCTTTATAATCGTAGACTCAAAATTTTCGATATGTAGGAGAATCATGGAAAGATAGGAGGATTGATGCCACAGGAGTCATGCCTTAGAAAGAAGGGACTAGCCTTACATACCTTTTCATTTAGTTATTCTATCGCTTGATCGTTCTCCTTCCATGCTCACGTCTCTACTTTCAAGAGAGTTTGTATCAACATTAGATAATCGGCAGCTTAGCATACTTGGCTAAAGATAGAGAAAATTGAGTAGCATTTCCTTTATTTATACGACTTTCCCCATATCATCTATCAACTCCCAAACATCTATAATAACATTCTCAACATTATAACCAACAATCTTCATTCATCTACATTATCCACAATTCACAACTTCACTTCAATTCTCCCATAATCATGGTCATAGTACACTACTACGTTTTCTTGAATATAATTTTTACCCCATGTTCTTAATTTCATTTATAACATATTTACAATCACAATATCTCAAGAATCATGACTCATCTAAAGCTACTACTCAAAATCTCATTATTCTCATCTTTGTAACCCATTTTCTATCTCCTTTCATAATCTAAGTCTTTCAACCTCCTAATACCTTAAACAACATAGATTAATCATAAAACATACCTTAGATAGTGTAGGAGAAAGTTTTGGATGGTAATCTTTTACTTGAAGAAAAACCCTAGCTTCAATCCAAAGAGTTTTCTTGACTCCAAGCAATCCTAGAGAGCTTCTTGCATTTGATTTCCTTGGTTTGATGAAGTTGATCGTAAACTTCTCTTGAGTTCTTGTGGATGAAGAGTAGAGAGGGTTCTAGAGTGTTCTTGAGGTGTGAGGTGAAAATGAAATGAAATAAATGAGGTTGGGGTCCCTTATATCAACTTAAAAATTTGACCTGACTCGGACATACGTACCAACATACGGTCCGTATATTTTATACTGGCCATATGTCTGGCCGTATGTTTGGTCCAGTGAAGGTCCCATTCTGTACAGAACATACGGCCAGTATGTTGGACCGTATGTTGCCCAACTTCCTGCAATTCATTCTCGTCGGCTCATTTGATCTCCTATCCTTATGGAACCTTCTTAACACTTGTTTAACACCTCATTAAGAATCTAAGGGATGTTATAGCTCTTCTCCAAAACATCATTAAGTCCTCATTAATTCGTTACTTATAAATCTTTTCCGATACATAACGTATGCCTTGCCTATCCTGGCAAACTTTCTTCTTTTACCTCGAATGCCTTTGAAATCTCAACTAGGATCATCAAATGCTATTTATTAATTATTGAAACATCGTATACTTCACGCCCCTTGTTAGTCTATCCATTGTGCATGAACAAAATTTTTTTCGAGGTGTAACATTCTTTCCCCCTTGGGAACATTCGTCCTCGAATGTTGAACCGACCCTGTATAAGTATACTGGTTATGATGATCTTATAACGAATCAATTCTAACTAGGACTCATCTATCATGTCATGCCCCTCTTTGTTTAACTTAATACCATTCTCCACCTGACTTCAGTTGATTTTTGTATTTCCAACGAAAGTGGTTATAATTTAGCTACTTCCGTAGTTGACTACAACTTACTATATCCATCTACACTTAAAACTTAAGTTGAGTCTTTCTTATTCTGAAGTCATCTTTTTCAGTAACACTATAGAGTCGGAGCTGTTTAGGTAGGTTTTCCACCACATATTGGCCTCTCTTGTTTTCTCTTCCAATTCTTATAGGTCTACCTCCATCATCCTTCTTGAAGTCATCTCTTTTAATCCTCTGACATGCACTATCTATAACATTCCCTTGATTCCTCAGAAACATCATTTCGAGGGACATAAGTGAGTCTCTTTCCTGATATGATCCTCGTTGATACTTGGGCTATGGTATTAAGCCTCACATGGTTTGCGAATCTCTTCCATTTTCCTTTCTTCCCTATGACCACGATAATGGTATTGATCCATGATAGAGTCTAGATAAACTCAATCTGAGGTGTCCTGTCATAGGTGTCCATCGTCGACTTCCTCAAAGGCCTCATAGTTTTTGAGAATTTCATAACCCTTTGGTAACTGTCAAAAATTTGCTATAACCATAATGATACAAAAATGAAAATTCCAAGGCGTAATATTCTTTTGGTAAAAGACCCCCTTCATTCAGTTATCTTATTGCATTCGTAAGTTGTCACACCCCAGGGCTACCGTAGGAAGTATATAGCATGTACTTATATCATATTCCAAGTAATTGTCCTATTTATGCTTAACGATAATCCCAACTTAATTCACCATATATTTTCCTTCAACTGACCCAGAGTATCATGACCACACTATTCTTGTTTACCTCTTACTCCTCTTTTAAGCACTCACTTGGTTTCATTGGCGACGTATAACTACTTGCAAGTTACATAATCGCTCTTGCGTGATTCGTGTACATATATATCTATACATATACATGTATCCATATCCGTATACATATTCGTGCCTATATTCATATCCATAGCATACCCGACCTTGAAGGTTCGGTGGTTTTCGTATACCCGGCCACGACAAGGCTCGGTGTCATACATACCAAAACTCTTTTGTCTATTTGTAGTAACTTATCTCGTCATGCTCTTTTATTTCCTTTATTTGTCCCTTGATTATCATATCTTATGTTCTACTATAGAAAACCTTAGGTCCCTTTCTTAATTGTCACTTATAAATCGCAATATCATTAACAACGACTCTACCGATAGTGCCTTTGCCTCTATTCTAGTATAGCATCGCTATCTTTTATAGTATCCCTTGAGTTATTTGCTCTCAATGTCATGTGGTTCAAGGTCTTTATGAATGATTTCCAGTACAGTCTCAGATGCCTGCTCAATTCGTGTTCGTTTATTTACTAGTTATTAGACTCATTTTCGCGAACTCGTCACTCTTTGTTTTAGAGTCTATATCCGTCACATCTTAGGGTCCATCGTTTCAATCTCTACACTTGTATTCTCTTTACTCGTTTCCCCCCTTTAAGGGTTTTACTTGTACCATTCTCAAATCCGTTGCCTCACTTTCAAATCTTGAATTCATATATCCCTTACTATACTACAACTTATTCATGTTGTTTCCCATAATTTATAGCTACGATAATTCATGTGTGAAGTCTTAACATACTCATCTTGCAGTTTTGTAATCAAGTAATACAACCGACATAGCAATCCGAACAAGGATGTATTTTACTTAGCTCATCTGGTAGTTATGAGTCAATGTCTACATCCGCTCCAGTTAACAACTTTTGTCCCATAGGGATGCTCACAATAGTAGTATGTCTTTTTATCCATACCGTCTATGCAATGTCACTTGCTCTCTTCTTCGGAGCTCAAAGTTCACTTGTAACGTCGTCTTCCCTTTTCCTTCCCGTAATGGACTTATGGTAATCGAAAATGCATTTTCCCTTAAATCCACCATCTTTATTTTCAAGGATATAAGTCTCATGCACAACTAATACCCCTTATGTCTCATACTCTTTTACTCTTGTGTTGCACTCAACATTGATTTCAAAATCAATCATAATCATATTGTATTTGTCGTTGATGATAGCCCTGCTTTATCGCTTTATCGTCGTTCGGTAAACTCACAACTTATGGCCACATTTTTTTTTCTTTCCCACTTATTCCTTTACATGCTTTCCTCCTCAATTTATTTTATTTCCTCCCATTTTATAATCAATCCTTTATTCTTCACACAAGGAACCCTATTCTTAACTTAGTACCGCTTTGACCTTTAGAATATACTACTTTTGTACAATCCATTCTTCGCTTCCAAAACTTATTCTGTTCATTCTGATCATCCCCTCTCATCCTTATTATGTTGACCCTTTTCCTATCAATCGTCCTATTTTGTTATTCATCTTTCCGTGGTCTTGGTCTTTTACTTCCAGCTAAAGATATCAACCATGCTCTCGATTATACAAATCACAAACTACTACTACTACTTTGCCATATCACGTTTCTCTGATCCTTTTTTTTTTTAAAAGTTTACTTGCTATCATTTCTGTCATTGCGAAACCTCTATGCTGGATTTTTCTAACAAGGTCTTATAAGCTTTCTTATCTACTGCCCCGTGGCTCGCATATTGGTTTCACACTTGCATTCACTCTTTATTCGTATAGAACATGTCGCATCTTTAGTCATTTCTTCGCTATACTTTACTTACATTGTATTACAGTTCTTGCCACGCTCTCATTATATCTTGATCATAATCAACGCTATAGAGTGCCACTTCTTTATCTCGTTCGAAGCCTGCTCGTAAAATAGAATAAACCTTGCGAAATAAGCATACTCAACCTGTTACTCTTTCTAATCAGCCCTATTACACTTACCATATAAGTTGTTTTACCAATGGATTCACATTCGTTAAACCCTTCGTATTTCATACCCCTCGTTCGCTTTGTTACATTATTTTGCTAATAGACTTATCGTATCTTACTCGTGCTTATCCATCCAATCAATACTCCAGCATCGCACTCTATTGGAGTTACCGTTCCTCTCCTATGCTGTTTTTTTAGTACTACCAGTCTCCCTAATTTACTCTAGCATTTCTCTTTACCGTATCAATGTCGATCTTATAATTACCGTTACTATCAATTCAATAGTATTTAACTCATCTCTTGTAGTTGTCAACGATACTCCTAACTTAATCTCGTCTCGCCATTACTTTTTGCACAAAGATCTTTTCCCGTTAGGACATATTACAAGCTTATATCTTATCTCCTTTAGATTCTAGGAAAATTTCGGCAGAGTTTTCTCTATATTTCTTACTATCCCAAAACATGCACGCGGCAAATACCAGCAATGCCTCACAGGGCCAATATATATGTACGACATATCTCAGCCACACAGGGCTCCCACTTTCAAGTAAAAGCACAAAGATGTCGAAACTTACCTCATATATCACACTTCGAGATGTACCTGATCCTTTAGCGATCTGCCCTGTTATCCCTTCCTATTTACTTTCCCTTTCATCCTTCAGCTTTACATTTCAATCATACCTCAATATTCTTACCTTACTCGACACACATCTTTCGTACCGTCGCTTACCTTTGTTCTGATTCATTCAATTTGTTTAGTTCACAAACTTATAACTGAACTTATCATCAAGAGATACCTTTAGTCAATTCCTCTGTTGTACTTACACCGACTCACCTCTACGACAACCACTCCATTATAATATAAATACATATTCCGATAACGTAGCCTCAACGAAGGGACTTGCCTCTGTAGCTTTCAATGTAATCAATCACTTTCTTCTGTCAATACCGTTCTTCTGCTGCAATCAAGGGTTAGCATAAGGAATCTCATTTCCTATGGCTTAGCTCTATCGCACGATCTTAGAGATGAAAGAAGAGTAACCATCTTAAATGCCCTGTAGCCTCCTATTCATAGATGTGGCGCGTAACACACCATAAACAAGACTCTACTAGACACGGCTCGTAGACACTTCCTAGGACTGAACTGCTCTGATACTACTTTTGTCACGACCCGACTAGGGGCCATGATGGGTACCCGAAACTGACTACCGATCACCACTCATATCGCTAGTTATCAAACTTATTCTCATGCTCATAATCATAGGGAAAACCAATCTCACTTTGAAACATATTTACCTTTATATACATAAGCCCTTCGGCTATCAAAATAATACATGTACGATAAGGAAATCATGAGACCATACAACCCACACATACGTATCTACGAGCCTCTATTAGAGTGCTAGACATAGGGACGGGACAGGACCCCGCCATGCCCAAAACATATATATACACAAAAGAATAAATCAATGGCACCTCCGGAACAATGGAGTGCTCATAAAGTCTGCTGATAGCTCCTACGAATCCGGATCACCTCCCTGTCTAACTGTGGGCATGAACACAGCGTCCAAAGAAAAAGGATGTTAATACGAACATTGTACTGAGTATGTAAGGCATGAACGAAATGAACATAACAGAGAAATCATAAGACATAAGATGAAGATATAATCTACTTAACCTTTGAGAGTAAATACATTTTATACATATCACTTATATCATCATCTTACATGTATCATCATCGTTAACCCACGTCCGAGTACCATCATACGCCACCCACTAGTGGTGTAATGCCCGACCCTCTAGGCTCAGTGTAAGCATAAGCAGCCCGCCTTAGTGGTGACATAACCATTTCGCATAATGACATGCCCGGCCATTTAGGCGGTGGAATCATATCATCGAAAATTTCTTAAAATGAACTTAGCATCATCATACATTTATCGTTAAAAACTTTTCAAACAACAATCGTTATCCGGAAATACAAACTCTTTTAACATTTACAATCTATTCGCACTTCCCGACACACTATCCACGGGATGACAAGGTCGTGTCCCGCAAAGTCTCTAACATATCACCTTGAAAGGACTACCGAAAACCATGACACGAACACTTTGACTCGGACATCAACACTCCGGGGCTTAGTGTCACACCCCGAGGTGGAGCTCGCCAATCCGCGGGGACAACTTCTATAATAAAAGTCTTCTTAAAACGTGAAACTTTTCAAACGGGTGTACTGAAATACAAACTCTTTTAACATTTGAAATTCGCACTTCCCGACACACTATCCACAGACCCCCGCAAAGAAGGAAAACCATGACACGGGTCGACTCCGAACGAGGTGGAGCTCGCCAATATGGGGACAACCGAGTATGTAAAGCACTACTAAAGCGTAAATCGAAGAAAAGTGCACGAGTATGTAAAGCAAGTTTAGGCTAGCCTGACATGAAGTAAATATTTAAATGAAATAGTCCCTTCGGACGGCCGCTTCCGGCCTAACAATAATGGTGGCCCCTTCGGGCATTGCCGCTTCCGGCATCATGATAATGAGGATAACAATAATAATAATAATAATAATAATAATAGTAATAATAATAATATTAATCCCCTTCGGGTGTACCGGTTCCGACATACGTCTATCCTGGCCCCATCGGACATGCCGGTTCCGGAATAAAATGATGGCCCCTTCGGGCATGCCGGCCCAACATACGTCTATCCTGGCCCCATCGGACATGCTGGCCCCGGCATCCTAGCCCCTTCGGGCATGTCACTCGCGGCATACGGCTACCCTGGCCCCATCGGGCATGCCACTCGCGACATAATACTAATCCTAGCCCCTTCGGGCATATTAATAATAGTAATAATAATAGTAAAATATCGCACCCCCTTCGGAGTGGTTTCTAAAAAGTTTTATAAAATATCACACTCCCTTCGGAGTGGTTTTGTACGCACCCCCTTCGGAGTGGTTTTAGAAAAGCCTTAGAAAATAATATATCACACCCCCTTCGGGGTGGTTTTAAGAAAGCTTTAGAAAATAATACATCACACCCCCTTCGGAGCGGTTTTGAAAAGTTTAAATAATAAAATATCACACTACGGAGTGGTTGTGAAAGGTTTTATAAATTATCACTTAATGGAGTCATCTATGAAGTTTCAAGGCAATTCGATCACATTCCGCAAGTTACGGACGTTTGAACATTTTCCAACAAAATATAAAGATTCTAGTTCAATCGCACCGAATGAATAGTGCCCAATTTCAGAATCGACTTTCGATGAGCGAGAATAACCCCGAGGCTCAAATTCAAGCCTAGTATACCTAGGACATGCCAAAAGAAGGAGAGGGATAGCTTCACATACCTTTCGGGCGTCTTATGCTCGTTCGATCTCGAATCCCGTTTCGCCCAGAATTTGCAAATGGTCATGTTTACCAATTGTCAATAGTAGACTTTTGCTTTCAAATCTTCCATTCTTCATTTGTTTACAAAAATTTGGGCAGCATCTCCTCTGTAAATACACCGTCCCGAGAATTATGGCTCGGCCCAAATCAACAATAACCAAACCAACAATCACAATGACAACATCCATAATCAATTCATAACGCATTCTAAGCAATTCGCGCAATATTTCAAGACAATCCAACAATATGCTATATGATCCGAAATCTTCCAACTTAATGAATACAACAATAATGCATTTCTTTCTTTCCAATTCTCATACTACGTCAACAATTCCATTCTTTTCCATATTAGCTTCATAAATATAAGAGGACACATTAGAGTCATATTAACTTTCAAAACAGCCTACAACCATTGAAACTTCAATTTGGATCATCAACCTTTATTTTTATCACATAATCCACAACAAACAACAACCAAATTGCTACATTAAATTACTTCACCAAGCTCCACCGAAAACAGCCCCTTACACGGCCAACTCCAACATACACAATCTCATGACTTTTATTCATTCTCTACACATTACGACATGCTCAAAACGTCCACAACAATACTAACCAAACACTAAATAAAATTTGTTCAACATGCCTTCACCAACAAGCATGCTCACGGCTTCACTACATATTCCATAGCTTCAAGAACTTCATTCATTTCTACATACCACAACATGCATATACACCTATAAAACGTTGAAAGAAGATTGAATCTCACCTCTTCCTCTTCTACTCTTTCTCTCGGCTAGGAGTAGTCATGGCAAGGGAGAGTGTTTTTCTTGCTTCAACAATTATTCCACGTCGACGAGGGCCTTCTAATTAGTAGGAAAACATGAAGAAAGAAATTCTCCATGATCACCTCAAGGGGGCTGGTTCGGCCAGCCCCTTGTCCGTCCTTGCTTCTCTCCTTTTTCTTGTTCTTTCTTATTCTTTCTCTCTTGTTTCTTCCATGATGAACACTCCCCTCTCTATATATATATATATAAATATCACATGACCATGCACATGCCTCATCTTTATTTCCAATTTCTCTAGAGTTTTCTTGACTTTTCTTTCTTTTTCTTGAAACTAATCCACCTTATAATTTAGCACATGGAAATTAATTAACTAAATGGGCTTGGCCATGTAGTTGGCCGGCCACCCCATCTCTTTTGGGCCTAATTTTCCTCTTATTCCTTTAAGCCCAATCGGTGGAAATTCTTGTCTTGTAATTCCCGAAACAAATTTCCAAAATTCCAATTTTGCCCTTGGCCTTTCTCCGTATTTCCACACCATTACTTTTCATGAACAACACACGTATGTCTTAATTCCAACCAACATATAACCTTATTCTTTACAAATCGAAATTATTTCGCATTTTCCGAATATGCAAAAATGCCGGATGTAACATCCTTCCCCCCTTTAGAACATTCGTCCTCGAATGTTCGACTAGCCTCACGGGCTCTCATAAGCATCTCGGGGGAGCTCCCTTTTTATAGCTATTGCTGTCCTTCACATTATCTTTTAGGCCATCCAATACCATCCCCTTGTCATACTCTTTTTTTTTTCTTTCTTCGTACACCTCCATCTTCTAGTGTTCTATCACTCGATGTTTTTGCAAGGCTTCTCACACTGCCTCAAACACCATCCTGATTCTTATACACTTGTTGTTGGTTTTCCCGACCTTATTAACTTACTTCAATAAAGGGCCTCATTTGTAGTCCAAATGTCCATGTCGAACACATTGCCGTGTCAACTATTTCTATCTCATCCTTACATTTCTCTCACCCGCTCCCCCCCCCTTTTTAGGGGCTCCTTGCACGCCAACAGTCTTCACGTTGGGACACACGTGCCCATTAATTCAATCACAATGGGGCGTCATACGCATTCATAGGTATACGGTATATACATAATTATCATCAACTAATCCACAAAATGCTTCCAAACGCAGTTCAAGCTTATCCTAATTCCAAGGCCATAGCGTACTTTCTGTCTCTTCTCTAATCTCGCCTGTCGCGTGTTGGGTGGCTCCTTTTACAGCCTCCAACCATCTTGTACATTCTAATTTCTCATTGTCTCTTGGATCAATATTTGCGAAAATTTGGCATACTTCCCAGGGGGTCACCCATCATGAAATTGCTCCCACCCCGAGCACGCTTAACCCCGAAACTTTGGGGTTTGGTGCCTTAATGCCGATATAATCGCGCCTACTTCCTCATATGCCCTTTACCACGTATCTGGAGCCAGTCAAGGTTTCACAGATTCCGAGGCGTGTTCGCAACACGTCTTTTCTCTTGCAATTACCGTCTTGCCCTTTTTGATTCTTAATGTTCACCTTCGCTTCCATTCTCCCAACTTGCATTTCAGTAATACTTCAATAGTCTTACCTCATCCAGCATGCCTCATCCGCACCGTTGTTTACCACCGTACTTTGTAACGGTTGATGTCATAGGTCGCTTTCTTTTATCGACGTCGTCCTTCACCGAAATAAAAAGTTAGTACAAGGGACTTCATACCCTATGACTGGGCTCTATCGCACGATCTTAAATATGAAAGAAGGTCAACAATTCTTAGATATGAAAGAAGGTCAACGATCCCTAGATGCCCCGTAGCCTCTTGTTTATAAATGTGGCGCGCAACACACCATAAAAAGACTCTACCGGACACGACTTTGCGTACAACCCCTAGGACAGAGACCTGCTCTGATACCACTTTGTCACACCCCGACCTCACTAGGGTGTGATGGGCACCCGACTCTCCTCAGAGTCGAGCGAACCCTTAAACATTCGCATAATAAAACCTGCCATTTCGAAAATTTCTTAAAACGTGAAACTTTTCAAACAACAATCGTTATCTGGAAATACAAACTCTTTTAACATTTACAATCTATTCGCACTTCCGACGACACACTATCCACAGGACACTGTCTGCAAAGTCTCTAACATATGCTGAAAACCATGACACGAACACTTTGACTCGGCAACACTCCGAACTGAGGTGGAGCTCGCCAATCCCGCGGGGACAACTTCTAGCAAGTCTTTGCTTCATCTGGGTGTACCTGCGTGGCATGAAACGCAGCCCCCCCGAAGAAGGAGGGTCAGTACGGAATATGTACTGAGTATGTAAAGCACTACTAAAGCGTAAATCAGAAAAGTGCAACAGAAAGCAAGTTTAGGCTACCTGACATGAAGTAAATATTTAAATGAAATAGTCCCTTCGGACGGCCGCTTCCGGCCTAACAATAATGGTGGCCCCTTCGGGCATTGCCGCTTCCGGCATCATGATAATGAGGATAACAATAATAATAATAATAATAATAATAATAGTAATAATAATAATATTAATCCCTTCGGGTGTACCGGTTCCGACATACGTCTATCCCGGCCCCATCGGACATGCCGGTTCCGAATAAAATGATGGCCCCTTCGGGCATGCCGGCCCAACATACGTCTATCCTGGCCCCATCGGACATGCTGGCCCCGGCATCCTAGCCCCTTCGGGCATGTCACTCGCGGCATACGGCTACCCTGGCCCCATCGGGCATGCCACTCGCGACATAATACTAATCCTAGCCCCTTCGGGCATATTAATAATAGTAATAATAATAGTAAAATATCGCACCCCCTTCGGAGTGGTTTCTAAAAAGTTTTATAAAATATCACACTCCCTTCGGAGTGGTTTTGTACGCACCCCCTTCGGAGTGGTTTTAGAAAAACCTTAGAAAATAATATATCACACCCCCTTCGGGGTGGTTTTAAGAAAGCTTTAGAAAATAATACATCACACCCCCTTCGGAGCGGTTTTGAAAAGTTTAAATAATAAAATATCACACTCCCTTCGGAGTGGTTGTGAAAGGTTTTATAAATTATCACTTAATGGAGTCATCTATGAAGTTTCAAGGCAATTCGATCACATTCCTGCAAGTTACGGACGTTTGAACATTTTCCAACAAAATATAAAGATTCTAGTTCAATCGCACCGAATGAATAGTGCCCAATTTCGAATCGACTTTCGATGAGCGAGAATAACCCCGAGGCTCAAATTCAAGCCTAGTATACCTAGGACATGCCAAAAGAAGGAGAGGGATAGCTTCACATACCTTTCGGGCGTCTTATGCTCGTTCGATCTCGAATCCCGTTTCGCCCTTAATTTGCAAATGGTCATGTTTACCAATTGTCAATAGTAGACTTTTGCTTTCAAATCTTCCATTCTTCATTTGTTTACAAAAATTTGGGCAGCATCTCCTCTGTAAATACACCGTCCCGAGAATTATGGCTCGGCCCAAATCAACAATAACCAAACCAACAATCACAATGACAACATCCATAATCAATTCATAACGCATTCTAAGCAATTCGCGCAATATTTCAAGACAATCCAACAATATGCTATATGATCCGAAATCTTCCAACTTAATGAATACAACAATAATGCATTTCTTTCTTTCCAATTCTCATACTACGTCAACAATTCCATTCTTTTCCATATTAGCTTCATAAATATAAGAGGACACATTAGAGTCATATTAACTTTCAAAACGACCTACAACCATTGAAACTTCAATTTGGATCATCAACCTTTATTTTTATCACATAATCCACAACAAACAACAACCAAATTGCTACATTAAATTACTTCACCAAGCTCCACCGAAAACAGCCCCTTACACGGCCAACTCCAACATACACAATCTCATGACTTTTATTCATTCTCTACACATTACGACATGCTCAAAACGTCCACAACAATACTAACCAAACACTAAATAAAATTTGTTCAACATGCCTTCACCAACAAGCATGCTCACGGCTTCACTACATATTCCATAGCTTCAAGAACTTCATTCATTTCTACATACCACAACATGCATATACACCTATAAAACGTTGAAAGAAGATTGAATCTCACCTCTTCCTCTTCTACTCTTTCTCTCGGCTAGGAGTAGTCATGGCAAGGGAGAGTGTTTTTCTTGCTTCAACAATTATTCCACGTCGACGAGGGCCTTCTAATTAGTAGGAAAACATGAAGAAAGAAATTCTCCATGATCACCTCAAGGGGGCTGGTTCGGCCAGCCCCTTGTCCGTCCTTGCTTCTCTCCTTTTTCTTGTTCTTTCTTATTCTTTCTCTCTTGTTTCTTCCATGATGAACACTCCCTCTCTCTATATATATATATATAAATATCACATGACCATGCACATGCCTCATCTTTATTTCCAATTTCTCTAGAGTTTTCTTGATTTTTCTTTCTTTTTCTTGAAACTAATCCACCTTATAATTTAGCACATGGAAATTAATTAACTAAATGGGCTTGGCCATGTAGTTGGCCGGCCACCCCATCTCTTTTGGGCCTAATTTTCCTCTTATTCCTTTAAGCCCAATCGGTGGAAATTCTTGTCTTGTAATTCCCGAAACAAATTTCCAAAATTCCAATTTTGCCCTTGGCCTTTCTCCGTATTTCCACACCATTACTTTTCATGAACAACACACGTATGTCTTAATTCCAACCAACATATAACCTTATTCTTTACAAATCGAAATTATTTCGCATTTTCCGAATATGCATTTTAAGAAAAGTTATTCTATCTCCTCCTTCCATGCTCATCTAAGTCATTAGATAATTTCAATCCTTTAAGAAAAACCCCTAGATATGGTCATAGTACACTACTATGTTTTCTTGGAGTACAATCTTCTTGAAGACTCAAAAATCCAAAGAGTTTTCTTGACTCCAAGCAATCCTAGAGAGCTTCTTGCATTTGATTTCCTTGGTTTGATGAAGTTGATCATAAAATTCTCTTGAGTTCTTGTGGATGAAGAGTTTAGAGGGTTCTAGCGTGTTCTTGAGGTGTGAGGTGAAAATGAAATGAAATAAATGAGGTTGGGGTCCCTTATATCAACTTAAAAATTTGACCCGACTCGGACATACGGACTAACATACGGTCCGTATCTTTTATACTGGCCGTATGTCTGGCCGTATGTTTGTTCCAATGAAGGTCCCATTCTGGGCAGAACATACGGCCAGACATACGGCCAGTATGTTTTATACGGCCAGTATGTTGCCCAACTTCCCGAAATTCATTCTCGTCTGCTCATTTGATCTCCAATCCTTATGAAACCTTCTTAACACTTGTTTAACACCTCATTAACAATCTAAGGGATGTTATAGCTCTTCTCCAAAACATCATTAAGTCCTCATTAATTCGTTACTTGTAAATCCTTTCCGATACATAACGTATGCCTTGCCTTTCCTGACAAACTTTCTTCTTTTACCTCGAATGCCTTTGAAATCTCAACTAGGATCATCAAATGCTATTTTTTACTTATTGAAACATATTATACTTCATTCCCCTCGTTAGTCTATCCACTGTGCATGAACTAATGTCACGACCCAACCCCGTCGGCCGTGACTAGTGCCCGAGCTGGACACTCGTATACATTCCTGTTAGCTATAATCAGTCCATAACTAGCCTGATAAGAAACATATATATAAAAAGGAAAGATGTCGTCTCAAAACTGTCGCATATGTATATATATATCGAAACAACCCCATCGGTGGAGTCACAACTACCAACGAGATAACATCGTACATAAGCCGGCAAGGCTATCACAACATGTGGGTACACCCCAACTAAACATATACGCTGTGACAAGGCTTGCCACTACATACGACATCCCAAAGTATATATATATACGCAAGCCGACAAGGCTGCCACTACGAATGGGAACGTCCCAAAACATATATCATACAGACAGAACTGAACAGTGACTATATACAAACCCACACATATGTCTACAGACCTCTAAGAGTAACAAGATTATCATATGACGAACGGGGCCCCGCCGTACTTCGGATAAACACGTATATACAACGGGAGAATGTACCAAAAAGCTAGGCTTCGAGACAAAGTGGAGCACTCCAAGACGGAATAGGTATCCTAAGGCGGATCACCAAAACGAACGTCGTACTGCGGCGGCATGAAACGCCCTCGAAGAAAGGGGTTCGGTAATATGTATCGTAGCATGTAAAGCATGAAATACGGTAAAACGGGATCATGCTGAAATAAGGAGTATAGAAAACTAGTACAACGGCCGAAGAAAACCGCAAGGCTTACCTTTGAACATAAATCATACATATCAATATCATGCCCAGCCCGTTATAGGGCTTAATGACATAACTAGATAATCATCCTGTACATATGCATATATAACGTGTCCCGGCCCTCTAGTGAGGGACTCAGTAAATAAAGCATCATATACATGTACATAGAACGTGTCCTGGCCCTCTAGTGAGGGACTCGGTGAATAAAGTCATCACATGCCATCCTGGCCATCATTCCCGTATCATCATATCATCATGCCATCATATCATCATATACATATACATAAAACGTGTCCCGGCCCTCTAGTGAGGGACTCGGTGGATAATGCAGTAAAACTGTGCACGAGAACATATCTGGCGGCTAGGGACGATGAAAGATGTGACAAAGATGCACGAGCGAGTAGTGAGTAACTATATATACATATAAATCATCTTTTGAGACTCAATAGATAAATAGACTAATCAGCGCATTTCGAGCAACAAGATAATAGTCACACTCAGTACTCCTTGAATATCATTACAAACTATATCAATAATGCCTAAATCATAGACCG